>NW_024582994.1:71352-77077 GCF_018398535.1 Haplochromis burtoni | reverse complement strand
TACGACGAGATTTTAAACACTTAAAAACAAAACCACTCATCTGTTGATGAGCTTTATAGAGATTACAAGTTATACAAACAAACAAACAAACAAACAAACAAACAAACAAACAAACAAACAAACAAACAAACAAACAAACAAACAAACAAACTATAAAAAACCCAAAATATCAAAACAATCTAAAATTACATTGAAATTACATACTAATTGTCCTTTACAGACTTATTCCTGAAAGCCCTTTGTTTGTGTTTTTTCTATGTTTTAAATGTATTTCTTTTGCAGACCACCTCTGAGCTTTATTAGAATTTACTTAATTACTCCACACAAGCGTGCCCCACTGGTCACTCTAGACATATGATCAGATATATACAGTACTTTGATCAGAGGGTGGCACTAGTGGGATAACTGGGCGATCACCCAGCACACACACTGGGAGTAGGTTTTCAGATTTTTATAACATTTAAGCTAAAGTTCAGTCTGAGTCATGGTGGTGGATGCACAGTGTCTTGTTTATTTATAGTTCCACAAGATGAAGAATGTTGACACTGGTGAGCATCCAGTTGTCCCAGTAGTGCCACTCACTGATCAGAGTTTGTTGTTATTTCTCTGTTAGTTGTTAGTTCTGTCTGCATTCTCATTTCTTGGCTGACTGCACAGTCAATACAGGCTTTTCGCTAATACAGATTTTCAGGCTGCTCTCCTGTGCTCTATTACAGATTTATCACATAAAAAAACATTTACATCATTTACATTGGATAGATGTTTTGCAAAGTGGAAAAAAAAATTGGCTTTTTTAAAAAACAAACAAACTTTAAATTAGCTTAATAGACACAAGTTGTATATTGAAAATGTAATTAAAGTAAGTGAAGCAGCACACTCATTATGCAAAATGTTCAGAATAATATACAGTAAAATATTATTCAGAAATAAGTAATATATACACTGCTCAAAAAATTAAAGTAACACTTTCACTCTTAATGGGATAAAAGTCATGCTGTGGATATCTATCCTGATATGGACTGGGTAAAATCAGAGAGAAAAAATAATGCACAGGGCTAGTTTATTCTCCTGAAATTTCATTGCAGCAACCCAAAACGGTACTCAGTAGTTTCTAGGGCTCCCACGTGCTTCTGCGCATTAGTTAAAAGCACAGGGTGGCACATCTTTAAATCTGTTACTGATTGTTTTGTCAGAGGCGTTCACACCAGTGGCCTGCTGGAGGTCATTTAGTAGGACTCAGGCTCTGGCAGTGCTCATCCTGTTCCTCCTTGCACAAACAATCAGATTAGAGTCCTGTTGACACATTAAGGACCTTCTATGAGCTTGTTTAGTAAGTGCCTGTCTCCTGGAATCTCCTCCGTCCTCTTGTAACTGTTCTGGGAGACACAACAAATCTTCTGGCATTGCCATTCAAAAGGAGTTGAACTATATGTGCAACCTCTGTAGGGCCCAGGTGTTGCCTCATGTTACCAGCAGTGACACTGACCCAAGTCAAATGCAAAACTAGCCAAAATCCCAATTAGAACTCTTGTTTGGGGGATTATCTAATTGTTACCATGCAAGTGCACAGTTGTCACCCTATCCATATTTTTCTTTACTTTTTAAAATCTTTTCTACAAACTACCAGTATTTTTTATTTTTTTAGCCTGTGCGAGGGTGCACGGTGTCAACGCATTAGCACGGGCCAATCTGCGTTAACTCGCTAACGGCGAGTGCGGTTATGGCATTAACATTGTTTTAACTATATTTACACTGACAGCACTAATATATATATATATATATATATATATATATATATATATATATATATATATATATATATATATATGTCTTTTACAAAATCATAATTAACCCAGTAAGAAGAGGCCACTTTGTCTTGACATGACATGTTTTGGAACATTTGTTCAAGCTCCTAATGCTGACTAACACAATCATAGAGGCCACTTAGCACTAATGCACTGCCACAGGTCATAACTCTGTAAGGTACATCATAAGAGGATTTATGACATGAAGTTGTTTTCTTACATAAATAGTAAAACAAAGGACAATAATACTCATTGCCCCCAGAAACTCTTTTGAGTAAAGCTTGTTTGAGTGTGTGGACGGGAAATCCTCCCAGTTTCTCTGAATATTGTTCAAACTCTTTTAGCATAACACATAAAAGATAAGCTGTTAAATGTAGTTTGTTAAAGCCTAATGAAGTGAGACTAAAGATGAACAGCTCTGAAGAGCATAACAGAAGTTCGGCAGGAGGATGATACAAGACATGGATGATGAGAACCCTCTGTGCAATCATTCAGCAGGAAAAAATCTGTGGTCTTGATACTCTGAAGGAGAAGCTTATGGTATCAAATGTGTCTTTTTATCCAACAGCAAATGGAGCGATTAGTGTGAAATTGACTGCAGATTGGTTGGTCAGCTTTCCCCTGTAACTGAAACAGATATGTGGGGAATTCAATCAAGTCTCCACAAAGGCATGAATTTTTGTCCGTCTTACTAATGTAAAGAGGTAGAATCAGAATTTACAGGCACGAACATTTTCGTGTTTTTTACAAAAGAAAAAATTAGCAAAGAACCAATTTTAAAATTGATCTTTAGGCACTTTGTTATTAGCAACCTGCCACAAAAACACATCATTTGTTCCCATTTAGTTGGATTTATGAGTGCTAAAACATAACATAGTTTAACAGGCAGAGAATAGTACTTTTGCACCAGCAAGGTGATTCTCAAAGAGTTGTTTGCCAAAAATGTGGTGAATCTTGGAATGATATGCAGTGTGTCCTTAAAAAATCTGAGGAAACTGGACTTTAATTAAGTAAAACTACAAAAGCACAGGCACTAAAGCACAATTCTTCCAGGTATTTTTGTGCTAACTGGTCCTCTTGCTGTATAAATATAATAAAAGCTGCTTTCTGTACCGAGACAGGAATAAAAAGGACCGAGCTTGGAGGAAGATATGTGAAGCTGCCAACCTGGTAAGTTTATTCATTTCTCTTTTGAAATTTTTGACTTCACGAAAGCTAGCAAGCCCACCTACTGCCCCGCTATTTTCCCACTGATGTACAAATACCTTTCTGCTCTTTAGCATGTTGTCATATAGGAATATACTTTATTGTTTATTAATAAAAAGCACACAGTGGTCCCGCTGTTCATCCATCACTGCCTCGCTTTTTCGCTGATTCTTTTATTGCACAGTACAACTGTCAACAATGCGCATTGTATTCTGCAGCCTGATTGACAAATCTCCTCCTTATCGTATCTCCTGCGCTTGCCAAATTTGTCATGCCTGGTTTTGATAACCATCACACCCAATAAAAAAAAACTGTACAAAAACACCCATAACTATGAGCCTCATTCGGAAATAGGCACCTGCACCGGGAGGGAAAAAGGCGCAGAAAGTGGCAGGCAGACGAAGAAAAAACGCGGCATAATAATAGTTTTACGTTTTGAAGGTTTGCACTTTGAGAATCAACTTGTGGGAACTGTGAGTAATGCTCGTGTGTGTGAAAAAAAAGTGTATAAAGTGAGTGGCGAGGGGCTAGTTATTCTGAGAACCCCTGCTGCAGTAAATGGGGGACCACTGTATATACTTTCTCTATGACTGTTGTTTAAAACCTGTTAACATTTAATATTGTCTAGACTGAGTCAAGACAATATTCTGCAGCAGGTCCCTCCACTCCTGCTGCTGCACCCACAGGTATGTAATTGTAGCAACAGATGTACAGCAAGCACTGATAACTTTTTACTCGATTGGATTCCCTTGTGATTACCTTTACTAAATATCTACAACCAATCTGTTTATATCCTGTTTTTTTCAATGTTGAAAATGAAAATCTAGCAGCAGCCTTCTCTTTTCTTTGTGTTTTGTGCTGTTTTACAGCCCCACAGAGTTGGACAACTCTGAGGCAGACGAGGGACGGGTCCCAGGACGGTCCATTGGTGGTGGAGCTGGCCATCCTGGAGTCGCTGAAGAGGCCACGCCAGTCTCCAATGGAGCATTTCCTCCTCAGCCTTGTTCCTGCTCTGGAGAGCATGCCGCCTCAGACGAGAGTATTAGTGAAATTTCAAATTTATAAATTCGTTTTTGAAAACAGCGCAACTGTGTTAAATTTGGAAACATTGGACCCTAGCAATCAGTAGTTTTCTGATGAGGCAGCAGGCTCTCAAGGGCAGAAACAATGTTCTTATTTTTCTCCTCCTTCTCCCTGAGGCTCTTCCACTTTAAGCTGGGTCCTTTATATTCCTGTCTCTCTGTAAATAGTTATATTTTATATATTTATGTTTACTGTTTTTCCGTTTGAGAATTTTATTAATATTATTTCAAATAAATATTTGTAATAACTAATATCTCAGTTCTACTACACAGCAAATATTGGCACACAACTTGACACATGCAGAATTAATTTCATATTATACTAATGAAAAAATATACTACTATATAGAAACATAGTGAAGACCAATTATTTAAGAGAATAAAGAGAGGTTAGTTTATTTTGGAGTAGAGCTCCATTTATTAAGAAAATTATTAAGAAAATTTTAAAAAGGCAGGTTTGCGGGTGGCTCAGAGCCGTTGCGGGGAAGTCACTGGGCCTTCAAACAGGCTATTCTTTTGGCTGCCAAGACGCTGCTCCCTCCGCAGAGAAGTGGGCCATCTCCCTTTGGAGGAGGGTATGTGAGGGTAGGGTTGTAGATCGACCAGTAAATTGAGAGCTTTGCTTTTACACTTAGCTCTCTTTTCACCACGACAGACTGGTATGTACCCTTTATACCCTTCTCCCGTTACTCGTGAACAAGACACCAAGATACTTGAACTCCTCCACTTAGAGCAGAAACTTGTCCCTGACCCGGAGTGGGCACTCCGTCCTTTTATGGCTGAGGACCATGTCCTCAGATTTGGAGATTCTGATTCTGATTCCCACTACTTCACACTCAGCTGTGAACTGTTCCAGTGCGAGCTGGAGACCATCACCACATCATCTGTGAAAAGCAGAGATGAGATTCTGAGACCACCCACGTGAAAGCCTTTCGCCACTTAGGTACGCCTAGAAATTCTGTCCATAAAAATTACAAACAGAATCAGTGGCAAAGGGCAGGCGGAGCCCATTACCCACAGGGAATGAGTCCGACTTATTGCCGGCTATGCGGACCAAGCTTTTGCAATGGTTGTATAAGGATTGAATGGCCTGCAGCAATGGGCCAGACACCCCCATACGGCCGAAGCAACTCCCACAGAACACTCAGAAAGACACGGTCAAATGCCTTCTCCAGGTCAACAATAACACATGTAGTTGGGCAAACTCCCATGCATCCTCAAGTATCCTCGAAAGGGTAAAGAGCTGGTCCAGTGTTCTACGACCAGGAACACTTGTTTCTCCTGTATCTGAGGTTCGACAAATGAATGGACTGTCCTTTCCAACACCCTGGAATAGATTTTCACAGGGAGGCTGAGGAGTTGGAACATACCCTCCGGTCCTCCTTCTTCAAGATGAAAATGTCATCCGGGGGAGAAATGGCTTTTTCTGGACTTTGTATGTGTTGTTTTGCATGTGTTGCTGTGCATTGTGTTTTCATACTTCTTGAGTGTTTTTATCCTTGCAGTGATTGCATGTTTTTTAGTGTGTATATTTGAGAGACTCTGTCCACTTCTGATTGCTAAATTGAAATACTGGAGAGGTCAAGTGTGCAGGCTGGACATTCTGGGAGAGTGGAGCTCAACTGGTGGATG
>NW_024582994.1:50312-56502 GCF_018398535.1 Haplochromis burtoni | reverse complement strand
ATGGTGTTGAAGGCACTGGAGAAATCAAAGAACATGATTCTCACAGTGCTTCCAGCGGTCTCCAGGTGAGCGAGGGAACGATGTAGGAGGTGAATGACGGCATCATCCGCATGATGGTGAACATGTGCCCCCAGTGTGGTAACAAAATGGGGAACAAGTAAAGCGCACTTACAAACTTTACAGATACACTCTATATAAAAAATCAGCCTCTTTGTGTCGCTGAGGCAGTTAGGAGTGAGAGACACGCTGATGAAACATTATTTGAAGGCTTTAATTGTTTTAAGGCTTTTAATAAGTTCAACCTAACACTGGTCTTTTGAATTTGCATTGATTTCTGTAATGTTGGATCCGTTAAGCATAGACAGGACACGGACGTAATGACAGCACTACTTTATTTTTGAATGTGATTACACTGTGGTTTCTGTTTTCACAGGGACACAGACACTCCCGTTCTGTCGTCATGTCCACTCTCCCCCTCTCCGACTGTCACTGTAAACATATAAAGAGACATAATCACACTCACATCCCAGCACACCTGTTCACCCCGCCCCTGCGCCACCCCAGGAGCTCACTGCGTCACCCCTCCTCTGCAGCCGGCCAGAGACCACACCCACGCCACAATTTCATATTCTAGTTTATAGAAGCTGATGCCTCAAGTCTGTTTTCTGTGACATGACTGAAGACACGCGCGCGCACACACACACACACACACACACACCATCATATAGATGAGAGATTTTTGAATGGGGATTTTGTTTTGTTTTTTGTTAAAGAGACATGAAAGACCTCAACTTATATTTAAAAAAACCAAGAATTTATCTTGCTGGAGAGCACATAGTACACACGACAGATTACACATCCAAGATTTAATCATCATGTCACACCTGTGGGAGTTACCTGGAAGAAATGCAAAGACTGACTTAACATTAGAGGAAGGCATGTTGTCCAACATCGGTCTAAGGTGTGAGTGAACCAGTTTTTCTGCATTCATTTGTGCAGATGATGTCTTTTATTTAACGAAAACACAAATCAGGAACCAGCTCACAACCTTAAACATGATTATTGTGCTAGCAATTGGGTGTGATCCAGTGATGGATTTATGATAGGGAACAATGAGGAATGGCAGCGATTTGAATGAAAAGACCTCAGGAGACAAAACTGTTTTACTGGCAAAATATCAAAAGTAAAACCAGTAATTTTGCTGATATTCTTTATCTGTGCAGTATGGATTAACGTTACTGCTGAAGATGTGAGGACATCTGATCTCTGAAAAAACAACTGTTAATGAACCCACATCTTAAAAAAAGCATATTAATATATATCTTAATAACAAAAACAATCACAGCTGAAGTAAAAGGCTTCAGCCTACTAATATTTGTTCATAAAATAAATGCAGGACAGGCTGGCGAGATTATATCTCTCGGCTGGCCTGGGAACGCCTTAGTGTTCATATTCATATTAATATTCTTATTCTTCTATGACAAAAAAATACAGTGTTCATTTAAGTAACTAAACAAAGCAGTAAGAGATCTTTTTCAAAAATTCTTTTCTTTATTTTTTATTTGTAATTTTTGTAGTGCTCCCTACTATGTGAACCTCTCACCTGAAGTTTTATGTTTATTGGTTTAAGCCAATTAAATTCTAAACTATCAACCCCAACAATCAAATGATCCCCTTTAATAGCAAGCACTGGGCAACTGTGGAAAGGAAAACTCCCTTTTAACAGGAAGAAACATTTGACAGAACCAGGCTAAGAAAGGGGCAGCCATCTGTCATGACTGGTTGGGGGGTGAGAGGCAAAAGGAAAGAAAAATGAGAGCACACATTAGCTATATGTTGCTCACATTGCCTAAAATGAACAACATATGGGTTTTTTTGGACTGTGAAAGAAATGCCTCAAGTCAGTTTTCAGTGAGTTGACTGAAGACTTTTCTGGATGGCCGAGTGGATGCTTGTCAGAAACAGTTCATTTCCTTTCTTGGTGAAATGAACTCCGTCGGGTAAAAAAATTGAGTTGTTGAAAAACCTGATGCGAGGATGCTCAATAATCACTCCATCAAAGCGGTCGACAGCCTTTCTAATGCTGGCATTCACAATCTTCCTGTCCTTATTGATTTTGCCTGGATTTCCATAACTCCACACTTGACGCTCGTTGATGGATGAATATGCAAGTGTCATTGAGGGAAACTCTGTGTACAGTTGCAGCAATTCCTTCTCAATGACAGAAGAAAGTTTATAAGCAGAAAAGAGTCCAAAATCATTGCCCCCAGCATTGATTACCAGTATGTCAGGTGGGCTCTGTGTGGATAGGTCCTCATAAAAATGAGGAAGGACTCCCCACCAGCGCATTCCTCCTTTGCCAAACCACTGGACTTTGGCATTAAGTCCAAAATTTTCTCCAAAAGTCTCTTTTTCTTCACCCTCGTCTCATTTGATGTAGCTGGACCCAATGATCCACACTTTTGCTTCTCTCTGGTCTTCTTGTTGTCTTTCAGTGCATTTTCAGGGGGGGGCAAGCCATCCAGGTCCTGAAGGCTAGGGAAGATGAAGCCAATGTCAAAGTGTCTGGCTCCAAAAGTAAGTCAGTCGATGATGTGGTGACCCCTGTCAAATAACTACACTGAACCGGACTTCTTGACTTTTTTTGGCGAGTCAGTGCATTTGAATGAACCACGGATGATAAATATTATGACCTCCTGTGAGGTGCAGCATGTTTAAAAAAACTCTGCTACAACTTTGGTGCACAAAACTCTAGCATGTTATATGTCTATTAGTTAGGATACTTTATGGATACAGGTTGGCCTCCATTGGACTCCAAAGTTCTAATATGGCAGCCAAAAAGCCAGTTTTGGAGTTCAGAAACCTTTAAAATACATCCTGCCCCAACAGGATCTTTGAGCTTAGGTCGATATACCTACATGCAGAGTGGTTTTTTCCCTCTGAGGTCTAATATGAGCTTGGCACTGTCCATTCAGTACCAAAACTAGAGAACAATTTTCAAGTCAAGCATTTGATATTCTGGTAGCACAGAGTTAGAGTTTAGGGCTAGGATACTTTTTAAAGAAGACGCCACACATAGAAATCCAAGCACTTACTCGGATTTCTGGCAAGTCATTTATTGTTGCTTTACCCCCTCAATTTTCTGGAAAAAGTTTCAGCAATGTTTTGAGAGAAATGCTGCTGTTGTCAAATAATTCCCTTTGGAGGTCATAAGAGCATTTTATTCTTTATTCTGTTCATATACAAACAGCCCTGAGAAAAAAAGAATTAAAAACATCAGTACATAAATTCAGCTTTATTGAAATGAACAGTAGTTTTGATACAAGCAGGAGCTGAGGGAAAGCTCAAAACAGTGCACTGCTCAGATACAAAAACTGCCACTGTCAGAGTTGTTGGCCCACTGGATTAGTAGTCTGGATAATCCCTTTATAGTTGTTCCTTTAAAAGATGGGAGGAATAAAAAGATTAGTTGAAAAACATGGAGTAGATGGACCCCCTCCCCCTCCCACTGAGAGCCAAAAGCTTGATTAAGAATTCTGCAGGAAACTAAAGTCTTAACTTGTGTAGTAAACGGAAACTCCCTTTATACCTACACTGAAAACTTCCACGTCATTCAAGTCGTTGCGGCATGCGTCGACCTGACGTGTAGTTAGACTTCTCACGAGGTTCCCGTTGGGTTACGTAGAAAGTTACAGCGCATGGTTAAAATGGGATTCTGGTTATTGCACAAGTTATGACGTAGTTGGGATGTAGAAGTATAATTCACGTGTAACACAAACTGAGTTTTTTTGTTGTCTCTCGCGACCCCGCTTTAAACTTACTTTATATACAGTACAAAACATGCATTCCATGTTTTTCCACAACTATCAGTCTTACAATGTACACCGACTTCACAAAATTAAATAGAAATCATAATAAAATCAAATAATACACAAACTCTATACATCCGTCACAGACGCTACACGCAAGACATACTTGGCTACTCCTATTTCTCCAACACTTTTAAAACAAACAAACAAAACCAAAAACAAACATTTTTTCAAGGTTTTATAATTTATACACAACACTGTGCTCTGACTACTGGGCTATTTTCAAAATAGCCTGAGGTAAGCTTTAGCACATGAAGACATCCTGTAGTTCATTTTCAAAGGCTATACAAATTAAATTAAATATGATTTAGTGCCACAAATCATTGAAGATCAACAGACACAAACAAAAGAAATGTAAAAAAGGTTCCTGTTGCATGTTGTTCTCTCACATGTTGTTGTAAACAAATTCACCCACAAAGTGTCAAAGTACATTTAGTCACTTTAACTGACCAAATTTCGTTTGATCAAGTTACAGAAAGTTTCAGTTATCAAGTAGTGCAACACAATTCCAACAAACAAAATTACTCTACAGTGACAGAAAAAAAGGCAAAAAAACTCCCAAAAGGCATGACAGGTCAAAATAATAATGATAATTAAAAAATAAAAAAGACCATTCAGTGTTCCCTTTTATGCTTGCGGCCAACGTCTACTTCATCCAGGCCAGTGGCAGATCTGGACTGCTGCAGTTGTTGGAGCTGAGAGTGTGTACGAAGCGGCTGCTTCTTGAGCTTCTCCAGGTGAATATCAATGGGGTCACGTTCAGGCTCTACGACTGGGACGGGCAGGTAGCCACCGTCCCTGGGCAGGCACATGCACCATCCGGCACCAGCCAGGTCCAACTCGCTGTAATTAAACTTCTTCAGTTTGAAGTCCACCATGTCAGCTGACTCGCTCATCTCCACCAGAAGGTTCCAGAAGATGCAGCTCAGGACGATACCCAGCAGCTGCAGGAAGATGATCAAGACACAGTCATCTTGTCAGTACTCATCTGAGTTGCTAATCATGAAAAATTTATCAAATACTTGTTATGATAATTTTTTCAAGGGGGATCTAGTGTTTTCCCTTGTTTTCCAGAGGACAACCTGAGGGCCTAAAATAAGATCAAGATTATTTTGCACTGCGACTTCAACTAAAACAAAAAACGTGTTTTGAAGACAAGTCGTTCTGTCTCACCCCATCTCATCCTCCACAATAAGCAAGATGTTAAGGCAATACTCTGCTCTAAGCATCTTTTTCATCTTTGTCATTTATTTGGCACCAAGTCAACAAACAGTGCTGTCGAATAGTATTTGCCCCTTTCCCGATTTCTTAATTTTGTCCAAAAGTCAGTTTTTAAATTACAATTTAATTTATTAAGGGTAAAACACACTTTCCAACTCTACCTGGCATAAAAGTAACACAGCATTTGATAAAAAGATAAAAAGAACATCACACCAACATTCAAACAATCTTAAATTCTGGTCTCAACCAGGAAATCCTGAAAGTTCATACTCTGAAGCTCAAGGACACTCATGTTATGCAGCAGGACACTGATCCAAAATACCAACAAGTCCACCTTTGGATGTTTCACTTCCCTAATCAAAGTCCAGACTTCAATGAGAATGAGATGCTTTGGCATGACCTTAAGCAGGCTCTTCATGCTGAAAAAACCTACAATGCAGCTGAATTTTTTTAAAGTACAAAGACAAGTGGGGCAGAATTTCTCCTCAGTGATGTGAAATATCTGATAGCAGTTATTGGTGCTAACGGGGGCACAACCATTTATTAGGTTTAAGGTCACTTTTTTTCACACAGGGTGTGACAAATATGCAAAAAGAAAAACCTCTAAGAAATCAGGAATGGGACCTATACTTTTTCACAGTACTCTATTATTGAAACAGATTTTTAGTTTAGGTTTGAGGTTGGATTCAGTATGGAAGTTCAACCATCCATTCTCTTCTGCTTTTCCTTATCAGGGTCACAGGGGGGGTGGAGCCTATCACAGCTGTCATAGGGCAGCACGGTGGTTAGCACTGTTGCTAATGTCCGACTCCACCATCAGGCCAGGGCCTTTCTGTGTGGAGTTTGCATGTTCTCTCTCCGGCTACCTGCCACAGTCCAAAGACATGCGGCTATTGGGGCTGGGTATGGAAGTTAGAAGAAGAAAATGCTACTCATCCATGCAAGTTCTCTGCTGTCACTTATTTGACCTTTTCTTTAAGAAGCTGGTGGACAGACTTGTACTATAGCGCTTCTACTCAGTAAAAAGCACTGAGTACATTTACCCACACTCTCCCTCGCTCTCTCTCTCTCTCTCTCTCACACACACACACACACACACA
>NW_024582994.1:46160-50183 GCF_018398535.1 Haplochromis burtoni | reverse complement strand
CACACACACACACACACACACACACACACACACACACACACACACACACAGTGCTTTTTCCTACATATTTAAATGCTCAGTAATCATTTGAAACAGATTATTTCAGTTGCCTAAGGACAGTTGACATGCTGACTGGAGGAGGTGGATCAAAACAGCCATCTTCCAATTAGTGGATTAGTGGACATAGTTTCGTTCTATACACTGCACACAATGCCAGTGCTGGTATGTGAACTAGTCAGGGTTTTTGCTGATGGCAGTAAAGCAGCAGCAATAATGCAGAAGATTTGTTCTGCACGTTGGTGCCAGAGCTGCTCTTTCATGTGCTGAACTCACAACAGTGGACTCTGTTAATGCGAGCTGCCGGCACAGTTTGGCAGAGAAACACTCACAGTGGTAACAGAATAATTCCATTCATAATTTCCTTATGGAGCTTCGGCCACTACTCTGCTGTGAACAGAGTCATGTGAATGCCGGCCCTGCAATACAATAGCAGGGCAGCAGTAGAGCGCCCTCTAAAATGGATATGTTGGAATGCATTGTATTATAAAAATTATATCCAGCTGTAACAGGATAGAAGTAGCTAATCTTTCCTAAAAATCAAGTCAGATCAGAGATAAATTTAGAATTCAGAATGAAAATCAACAAACAAAACTGGGTGCTTGCTAGATTCCCAACACTTGATCAGCTGCTTCCAAACAGAGAAAGTCCTCCCAGAAGGCCACCTGGCATCGCACATGCAGATTAACCATTAGAGGTTGCAGGAGACCACAAATTAAATAAATGATTCATTAGTATCAGTTTATGCAGAGTTGAATGAAACATCACTTTGAACCCACACAACAAATGAATAAATCAGGCATCAGCATATAGTTAGTGTTGCTTGATGTAATGTATGAATGTGTAGGAGAATGTTCATTATAGCACCAGTGTGGGGAAGTCACCTGTGATCTTAAACCTGTGCAATTAATTTGAAAATGTGTATTTTATCCAAAAATGACAACGTTCTATTAAATAAAAATAACGACATCAGAGTGCACTGCAGTTTCAAGGAGACAGACATACAATTATCCACATTTGGCAAAAGGAGACTACTTTGTGAGGGGACACACGGAGGGTTCACCGCAAGATGCAAAAAGCAAGAAACAGCGAAGCCAGGTTACAATTTGCAAAAAGAAATCGGAAAAGCCAGAGCAATACTGCAGCAGGATTCTTTGGACCAGGGACACTAAGATTAAGCAGTGACACAATGACACACAAAAAATGCCGTAGTTTATGATCAGAACCGTGCAGCATAATTATGTCAACTTGTTCAATTATATTTTGGAAGCTGAAAGCAGGGGACTGTGTAGAAAAGCAGCATCTCTATGGTTATTGTCACGGTTTGGTGAAGACCCTCAAATAAAAGCTGAAAGTCTGCGCCGTGTAAGCAAAAGGCCAAGCTATAAAACAAGTGGTCCAGAAATATTGTATTGTGACACAATGTATGATGAGTATTTTACTTTTGTCACAACAAAGAGAAGATATAAATGTGGTAACATAGCTAACAACCACCACTGCAGTGGACACATTTTATTACAATAGAGACTATGAAAACAAAAACAACAACATCCACACTCACTAAATATCCGTACGTTAATCTGTTTCCTCTAAATATTCATTTTTTCCCCAGTCATCAGTGGGAGCGGCGTCATGAGGTCTCCACAGAAGACACAGCATTAAACTCTGCTGTTAAGAATTTCCTATTATAACCTTATAATGAATCCAAAGAACTACAAATTAAAAATAGCCTGATGTACACTCTGTGATTAAAGCTTTAAATCAAGAAATAAATATGCATTAAAAAAAAAACTACACTAATGTTTCTGTACAGAAAGTCTCAGTGTGCTGTCACATGTACACAGACTCTTATGTACAACTTCCAGAGTTACTTTCTGTTTCCATGATGCACAATATTCCTCTGTAGAGGTTGTATGAAATCTAAATTCATCCACAGGACAGTTTGTGTCCTGCCGTCTGTCCATGACCTCAGATTTATTAAACATTATTAATCAGTGAGACTGTCACAATTGGGGCTACTGAAGGAAGCAGGTGAAGGTTAACTTAGGCTTTACTGAAAAAACAAATCCTATTTTTTTTTCTGGCAGGAGAAAAGGTAGACTCTTTCCCAGTCAGGAAAATTTAAAAGCAAATGAACCTAACCGTCAGAGTAAGTGATGGCTTACAGTTTTGATAACAGGATTCCGCGGAAGAAGTGCAAATAGTTTCAAAAAGAGTCGCGTTTCAGTGAGTCGGTGCCTCGAGTTTTTAATTACCTGTGGCAGCCCAATGGCACAGCAGAGTCCAACGGTTTTTCCAATGTTGTCACTCATCCAGAGGTTGACTGCGTGGATGCAGCCTCGCACATGGATCAGCTCATGCAGGGTTTCACGCTGATACACAGACCAGACGAAGACAACAACAAGACAGTTTCATTTTCAAAGTCAAACTGAGCTGCCGCTAAAAATAAACAGAAGTAGAGAATTTTGACAAAGTACAAAACTGTAACACTAATTAGCCGCAACATTAAAACCACAGACAGGTTAAGAGTTTAACATTGATCTCTTTACAATGCAGTGACCAGCTGGGGTCACTTGTGTGAATGTATGTTTTACATGAACACCAACAAAAACACTGGTACAAGCCAAACACACTCCATACAAACGGTGCTCCCTGATAGCAGTGGCTTGTGGAAGGAAGGGTTCAAGGAACCCAATAGAGAGTTCAAGGCATTGACCCGACCAATAGAAATCATCAGATCCTGATCTAGTCAAGCCTCCGTGGAATGTGCTGGAACAAGCCTGATGCCCCACCCTAAAACCCACAAGAATTCTGTTGCCAATGCTCCAGTGCCAAACACAACAGACAGTCAGAGGATCATTGGCAGAGGTGTTGCCCATGCAACATCATGCAGGTGGTTTTAATGCTGTGGCTGACTGGTGTGAGGTAGAAGTCACTTTCTGCAGTCACAATTAAAAAGTAGATATTATAAAAGTAGATATAAAGTAATACAAGTGAAAAGTCAACTGAATACAAGATGGGTGACAGCCATTAAAATAAATGCATTCTTACAGTATTAGCATTTCCACAATACTACATCATACTAATGTCACGTAAAGAAAAAAAAGGGGGTTACTCAAATAATATATGAGGAACACATTAAAGTTGAATTCCTCACGTATCTTTCAGTGTGTGTGTGTGTGTGTGTGTGTGTGTGTGTGTGTGTGTGTGTGTGTGTGTGTTCAGACAGATTTGTTTGTATGTAGATCTCCACATTAAAGGAAAGACAGATTTGGACAGCAGTGTTGAGAGGAGATCAAATTACATTTAGTCACCTACAGAAGTCAAACATTGACAGGATTGGACAGAGTAAGGCTGTCAAAAAAAGCAGCTGCAGGACTGCAAGATTCACTGTAGATGTCATATTACTCGACAGAAGATCAAGATGTCGGTATTACGAAACAGCGTTTGAACAGAAAAACAACAACATCTACTTCAATATACGTTTGTGCATCAGAAGGTGAGGCTTGCCCTCAGTTACATGGTGGTTGTGTTGACCCGTATATATGAGATCTCCAAAAATGTTGATGTTATGATCCACAGATAGAAAAACCATGTGATAAAAGTTATTATGTTGTTCCTACCTGTTTATCCAGAGTCTGGTAACCACACAGGGTGTTGATGACGTCTTCCGTCTGTGCAAAGAGCAAAGATGTCTAGAGTCAGAAACAAGATTTAAGCTGAGCCACGGTGACCAGAGACACCACCATGGGAACATGTAGACTGAAGCTCCTCACAGGGGGGTTGCTCCTGTCCCCTGCCAACTAGAGCGTAAACTCAGGCCTTGGCAAAAAGGCTGCAGCCATGACAGATAGGAACTGATAATGGCACAAACATAGCCAACGTTCAGCCTTCATAAGCAACTCTTCTATCTCTGCTCTGTGTGTGTGTGTGTGTGTGTGTGTGTGTGTGTGTGTGTGTGTGTGT
>NW_024582994.1:38239-46140 GCF_018398535.1 Haplochromis burtoni | reverse complement strand
GAGAGAGAGAGAGAGAGCTGGATAACTGTCATTAATTTCTTCAGCACACTCCGCTGCTTCCAGAGACGCAATCAGTGCTTTGAGCACAAGAGCAAGAATGATACTCGGCATATGGGAGATGGAAGGTGGCCGCAAGTGACCAACATTTCCCTTAGAGAAAGAAATCATCCAAAGGCTCATACCTTTGATTCACACCCTATTTCCTGTTAGCTGGATGATGTTTTTCTCTCACAAAATCAATTACGAATGGGTTGTGGAGATAAAATCCCCCCTTCTTTCTTTGATAAAGCACAGGCTATCGCTACCCTGATGAGAATTTGTGGACATGTATGAGCAGGACAGAGATAATCAGACAGAGCAGCAGGTCAAGGTAATATCACTGATGACATCACTCTTTCCTGGCCACAAGATATCAGTATTTGCCAATTAGAGGGCTGAAGTGGCTCTAAAATGTGTTCCCACCATAGACAGAATGTCTGCGAGGCTGGTTTAACCTCCTAGGACCTGGCGTCCACATATGTGGACATCACATTTTGGGTTATTTAGACAAAATACTCAATTTAACTCTACAAGAGCCTGATATCCACTTACGAGGACATTATACTGCTACTGTTCTATCGAAATTTTAAACGAACATCGTCATATGTGGCTCTCATTTTTCTTAGAAACAAAAATTAGGTAAAAAAAAATAAATCTGGTAATTCTTTGTTTTTACATTCATCGGGTCCCAATCAGCCCAAATATCAAAGAGAAATTAAAAATGCATGCTGTGGAAGAGTTCGGGTCTTAGGAGGTTAAAGAGCCATTTGAGGCCTTTGAAATAACCAAACATACACAAACTTTGTGTTGTTCATATGCCCATATAGCCATACATCTGTCTGAAAAACAAGTAGTTCAAACCTAAGTTTCTGCTTTAGCTGCAAGCTAAGCTCTGTAACTTCCGGAGGACTTCAAATGCCTGTAGCTGCAAGCAAAGGAGTAAGCAGCAAATCACTTTTCACTGACGGTGAGTTAGCATCAAAAGTCATAGCCTCACACATACAATTATCTGGTAAGCACGGGAACATAAATGTACAGCATTAAAGCATTAAACTATTTCCATATCTCCAGTAAAGACGGCAGATGTTCAATCAAACGCCGATTAGTCTAACTTGGTTAGTCTCGGTGTAAAGAAAGAGTCATCTGATCGTGATCCATAATTAACATCAACAGCAGCTGAAGTAAACATTTAGATATTTAAGTACAAATTTTCCTGCGTCTTCTTTCCTCTTTTATGGTGTCTGGTAACTGTAAACTCACTAACAGCAGAGGAAAACTAATAACATATGTCTGCTAATGTAATCCCGATGTCCCCGGTTATATTTTATACAGTGTCTAGCTACAGTGTTAAGCTATAAATTAGACTCTTTGATTAAAAAAAAAAAGAAGCTTAAAGACATTTCTAAATTTGACTCCCTTACATGGGCTCATGTCGAGCTAATGGTTCAGATGTTCAAATGATTGAGTTTTCTGTGAGCTGATTTATCTTACCTGCTCTTCTTCCTTTTTAAAAAAAATTGTTTTGTTTGACCAGCATTGAAACTGAAAGGTAACAACGGATTTTGCTCTCAATTATCAGAATTACAATGGACTGGATTCTAGGTGTAAATAAATCCCTAACCAGCACCAGAAACATCATGGTTTTAATAACAGCTTCCATACCATGTTTGTATCGTCTGTGTATGTGTGTTGTTTGAACTCACCTTGTGGCGAATACAACAGGTGTATGGAACCCCACATGCTAGTGGACCAGTACCATTGCAGAAATGGTACTGGTTGACTTTCCAGTCTTTATACTCATCTCCTCCACAACATGAAAACTGGGAAATAAATGAGGGTAAAGGAAAAAGGCTGTTAGGAGCCAAGCATGAAGCAATAACAAAACAAAAGAGTGCCTAATTCAAAGCGGTGCCTGTATATCCACCTCCTACAGAAATGTCACTGTGGCAATGCAGTAGAAATGAAGTGGTCATGTAAAGACAGGAGAGTTTCTGGCAATCAGTTAAAGGCTATCATTTTAAAGCACTTCAAGGAGAAAATTCTCCCCTTGACAAAGGACATCTCCATCTCTGCAATCACCTGGGCACAGCTGCATGCTGTTACACAAGACAGCACACAGATAAGACAGGAGGACAGGCAAGCAGGAGCAGGATTTACTGTGCTCTCCACTGATGAAAAAGTCCCTCGATAGAAAGCCTTTGAAAACGCTGTGATAGTTAAGAGGCAACATATCATTCCTGAGTAGACACTGAAAGCTTAAATGTCCTTTTCAGCCGATCTTTAAAGTTCAATAAATAAATATCCTGTATCTGAAGAGTGTTAGGTCAGCAGAGCTGACAATAGGTGCAATCTAAGTGCAGTACCTATAAAAAGCAAACAACTGAACTCGTTTAAATTTGGCTGTCATTCCCTATGAAGCAGTCACGCTGTGCAGCAGTACACAGGCCATGATGTTTACTGTGCCACACCACACAGATTCCTAATTCTGCAGTTATTGTCTGTGTTTGGTTCCTGCCCACAGCCGTACCATACTACATTTGTATGCAGCAGAAACAGTCTCCTAACGTTTTGATCACATCTTGTACTAATATCAGAGCTCACTCCCTGGATATCCCACTTGCACTTGGGAGCACTCAATCTCACTCTATGTGTCAAATTAAGGACTTTCTTTTTCAGAAAGTAGAATGTGGTGAGCAGGACGGGTGGTACATCTCAGCCCTGCTGAAAAAGAATAGTTCATAACCCCTAAAACCTCTAACAATTCCTGTGAGTGTGAACTACTTCATGTACAAACTGTGTTTGAGCATGCACTTCTGAAGGGTGAACTAGCACGAGACTGTCTCCTATTAAGGTGGAGCTTAATATACTATAATAATGAGACAATTACTCTGGTTATCCACTGGCAGATCACTGACAGAGAATTTAGACACAGTCTGCAAACACACTCAAGCAAATGAAATACTTAAAAAGTTGTCTAGATAATCTCTAGATGGTACAGCCCACATCCTATTATTCCATTGGCTCATCAGTCAGCTACGGCACCTGTATAGAAAAGTATTTCACAAAAAGACGCACTGTCTGTCAACATTTTCTAATGCATCACTACCTTTTGCTGCACGTAGTCCAAGATGTTTTTGAAGTCGAGATCGTCGTAGTAGTGTTTAATTCCTTCTCGTATAGTGCTCTGAAACAAGGCAGACGTCTAGATGACACAGAGGGAGAAACGCAGAGGAGAAGGGGTCATGGTTATAAATAATGGCAATCATAAATAATGGGCTGACCAGAGCTGATTATAGTTCTGACTGGGAGTAATGTTCAGTACACTCAGAAGGTTTTCTGATCCTTCAAAGTTTTCTATTTATTTATTTTTTTTTGCTCATTTTAAAATGGATTCAGTTCATTTTCACACTTGTTCTTCTTCAGAAAAACAGGCTTTACTTACTAAGTACTAAGTGAAGAGTCTGAATACTTATAAAAAATAAAAGCACCTTATGAAAGCACCTGCAGCTGCATGATATCTACAGGTCTTTTGGAGATTGATTGTATCAGCTGACACACCTGTATTTTACCTGTCCTCCTCCTTCTTCTTTTTAAAAAAAAAAAAAAAATTTTTTTGCCCTTTTTCAGCTTAATTTGATAGACACAGTGAAGAGAGGACAGGAAAGCAGGAGCAGAGAGAGAGCTCTAACCTGGGCCAGCCGCTATCAGCTGTATGGCATGTGGTTGCCCGCTCCAGGCACTGAACTAAACCCGCGCCCTCAGGCATCTTTCTTCTTAAAGGTCGTCTTGTTGGCAGAATTGTTCACACTTACCCAGCTTGGTAGGGGAGTGTCAGTGTACAGCAATTTTCAGGCTTGTCCAGTGATATTCTACTAGGTTCATATCAGGACTGTGCTACTCGAGAGCATTAAACCAGCGGTCCCCAACCTTTTTGGCGCCACGGACCGGTTTATGCCCAACACAGACCGGCCTTTAAGGTGTCGCGGATAAATACAACAAAATAAAACTAGTACCGGTACCAAAAAAAGAAGATTTATTCATAACACACGTGAAAAGACCCAGGAAAACAGAGTTAACGATAAAAACGATAACAAAATAACGCTGAAAACCGATAAAAACCCTGAAAACCAGACATTTCACACCTGAGCCTCAACTCTCGCGGCCCGGTACCAAACGACTCACGTACCGGTACCGGTCCGAGGCCCGGGGGTTGGGGACCGCTGCATTAAACCATTGTTAACATGGAGACCGTTTCCCCTCAGAAGAACAAGAACACTGGAAAACACTTTCCTTTAGGATTGCACCATCTCGGCAGGGTTAGCATAGTATAGAGTGATCGAAAGGTCGGGGGGTTTGAATCCACTGAATGGCTACCCTGAGTACCCCTGAGCAAGGTACCATCCTCACATACTGCTCCCCTGGGCGCTGGACTGGTGGCTGCCCACTGCTTCACTGAGTGAATGGGTTAAATGCAGAGGAGTAATTTCCTATGGGGATTGTTAAATATCAACAAAATCCCAACAGGATTAACAAAGTATACATTATTTATTTAATTAAATTTTATTATTATCTCTTCCTGCATTCATCTTTTACTTTATTCTGACAATTTTGAACCTGTTGCAGAAGAATTTGGCCAGAGCATGATGCTGCCACCGCCATGTAGTGCCTGTGGTTTCAGGCACTATGAACCAAAACACTTCAAATCACTGTATTTTACAACTTGCAATGGCCCAGAAACCTTCATGCATCCTTTCCCAGATCTGTGGATTGCAGGAGATTCATCAACTAGGTCAACAGACAGTTCTCTCAACTTCGTAATTTGGTTTTCCATCTGAAATTCCATCAACTGTCTGACCATCTGTAGGCAGGAGTGTGCTTCTGGTAATCACGTCCAGTGAATTCAATTAGGCATATTGCTTTGAGCTTTAGCATCTTAAGGACCTTTACCAGAAGCAGGATGCAGTATAGCATGCACAACCATGAGTATCATAACAAAGGGCCTGAATACAAATATAAATGAGGTAATTCCAGCCTTCCATTTCTAAGAAATAAGCAATTCCAAACTCTCCATTTTGGCTCATCGTTATAGAGTTTTGTATTCAGACTGATGAGGAAACAAAATATTGAAGGGACTGAAAACCATGCAAAAAACACTGCACCGTGGACTGAGTAGACTGCAATAGAGGACATGAGATGTTTACCTTTTTTTCAAATATCAGAGCTGTGGCGAGAGCAATTGCCTGGAGAAGCAGCAAGACACAGAGAACGCAAAGGAACTGTGGAAGAAGAAGAAAAAAAGAGTTACACAGCATAAAAGTATATAATGGGTAATGGTGTGCTGACAAACTAAGAAAACAAACTAGATCTATTATTTTTTAAAACCAAGAATAAATTTAATTCTGTAATCGAGCAAAATGTGCTCAGTTCAGTTGCTCAACACAAAGATGCACAGCATAATGGACCTGTTTCAGATTTCAGGCTAAAAACCCACCAACACTGAACAGCCAAGACCTGCTGTCGTACAGAAACTGAAAAAAGTTCAAAGCTAATTGGATTTATTTGTTAATTAAATTTAAATTTTGTTATAAGTATATAACAAATAAAGTATAAGTATATACACCCCCGGCTTTTCCGTGGCATGCTTCCAGAACTGTCTCGTCACAAACAGGGCCAGTTAACTCATTTTACTTCTTTAACTTGATGATTGACAAAAATGAACTAGGCTGTTGAGTTGTTTGTGCATTATCTGAAAGCTGTGATAAACACTTGTTCAAAGATCATTTATAAGTGAGGAATGGCCTCTCTGTAATTCTGTTGTAAATTATTAATAGATTGCAGGAGTTCAGACTTTCAGTTTATTAGGTCACTGACATTATTACTATTAAGCTTAATGATATTGTTGATTTGAACCCGGTCCTCCAGTATTTAAAGTATTTTTGGTTATTTATTCGAACAATACACAAATCTGCAGATGTTCTGCTACTATACAATTTGGCTTAAGCATGTACTGATTGGCTCAAATGTAAGCTTTAGATTAGTGTCTGTTTTAACAGAAAACACTTAAGAACAGGCACACTGCTTTAGTAAAACTGTCATTAAATCTTCAATTAATTCTTCAGTTTTTTGGAAACAGAGTTAAACAAAAAACAAAAGAACTTGGTAAAATTGGGTTGCTATAAAGAGAAGCAAATACCAGTCGAGGGGAACATAATTTATATTTCCCCATTAACTTCATGTCTTTCACGATATAAAATTAGTTCTTTTCATCACAGTATAAACAGAGGCATTACATTTTTTTTATTGCCAACTTTTAATCCCCCTTTTAATTTAAGTTATTTAGCTATAGCTAATTAGATTGTTACACAGCAAACACAAAAAAATTTCCCTGCTCCCTTTGAGTTTTTTTCCTCCTACTACTGTCAAACCACGAGCTGTGCTGAATTTAAGGAGTAAAGAGTGATCAGTGGTTTAAATGGCTGTGAACTCATTTTTATGCGGTTTGATGAATGTGGCAATTTGTGCATGAATATGTCCAGAAACATGTTTAAATAAATGTTTTACTTTGCATTACTCGTTTCATTCTGAAACCAAATGTCAAGTTTACGAAATTATCAACACGAACATAAACATGAATACATTATTCTGTATCAAAAAGAATAGCATCAACACAGATAATATAAAATACAGTCATGGTCAGATGTTTGTATACACTCATCACGGTCATGAACGTCTGAATTTTTAATGAATTCTTTGAACTGTTCTTTTTCCAGGGTGGAATGATTGTACAGCATACATTTTTTCTGGCTTTGAAAAACAAGAAGTGTGTGCACACATTTGAATTTGTTTTTGATTTCCACACAAGGCTCAAATATATACACGCTCACTAATATTTTTAGTGAAAGGTCCATTAGCAAGTTGCACCTTGACCAGATGCTTTTACATCAACAAGCTTCTGGCATAATTCTGACTGGATATTTGACCATTCTTCTTGGTAGAGTTCATTCAAACTGGCTGGTTTCCTGATAAGGAGCTGGCTTAGTCCACAAACTGTCGATATGGTTTGTCATTCCTCAAAAAGAACAGTTAAAAAAAAAAAAATTAATATTAAACATGTCCAAATCTGAGAATGAATGGATGCAGAGCACCAAGGCCCGGTATAAGATAAACCAGGATTATTTTGAACTGGGAGCCTGCAAAGTGAAACTTTATTAGATTCCAGGAAATATGAAGCAAGGAAATGAGCAGTACCTGCAAGACACATCCCCCACCTGTCCGCCTCCATCTCCCTTACCATGTGTAGCAGGGTCTTATTGTCTCGAAGGGATCCAACCATGCCCACCACTGACACAGTGAACATGACCAAGCCCAGCAGGATGAGCACCACGGCAGGAGCCAGGAAAAGACCCTCCAGGGTTCGATTCTTCTGCCTTTCCACTTCAGCATACACTCCCACGCACAGTACACAAAGACCCATCAGCTGGAGACAGACAGAGAAACAGAATCGGAGGGAGGTCATGCGATAAATACGTCAGAAAATCTTACATCTTACATCAAAAAACTTTATATTTACCTGTATATTTACTGTGATACTGCTTGGTGAGTAGTACAGACTGACAACTTTAAAGGACTTAAAAGTCTAAATTTCCTGCTTCAACACTTGCTTTAATATTTTTCAGAATTAAGATGCCCTTTTAGTCAAAACTGTCTAAGAAGAAATGCCAATGCCAACAGACAAGGCTGAGCTACTAAATGGAAACTAAAAGCAGTTTGTTGAAAATGAAAAGGAACAAACTAGAGCTGGGCGATAGAACGATAACGATATGTATCGCGATATAACTTTTACTCGATAGAGAAATTAAGCT
>NW_024582994.1:0-8520 GCF_018398535.1 Haplochromis burtoni | reverse complement strand
ACACACACACACACACACACACACACACACACACATTACTGTCTGTGGTAATGTGTGTGTGTCTGTGGTAAATCCAACAGGGCAATGCTGAATCCATGTATGTCAGCTAGTGGCCTTCACTGGGGTCATCATCAAGGCCATATGACAAAATGCACTGATCAATAAAGCTGTTCTATATACTGCAATTGTCTCTTGCCTAGGTAACCCCCATTTTACCACCCTGTGACATGTCAGTCAGAGGCGTCCTCGCTCTCATTGCTAACCTTGAAGTTGAGACAAGATGGTCACTACTTCGGATCACTGGTAGTTATTTATCCCTTTGCTGCCTGAAATCACAGACTGTGACCATCTTTGTGTTCTCTGGTCACCATGTTGCTGTCAGTCTCTTTCTGTGTGGACGCCCTTTGCAAGCAAGTGCAGAGAGATGCAGGTGTGTGTGGTGCATCCGTCCGTACATAAAGCTTCTTAACCACTTTTCTAATTTTGGTTTTCTGGTGCATCCGTTAATCATGATTGTCATACACCCTGGACAGTTCACCATTCTACAGCATGGCTTGAAGTGCATCTGTTAAGCACAACTCTTAGTTTTTGCTATTTAACCTTCATCATATAAAAACAGCAAAAATTGAACTTGTGCAATTAGTTAATGGCTTCTTCATACACTTTAGCCTGATTTATTTAAAGTGGATATGAGCTTGACAAGCCATTCTTCACTTGGAGATGCTGTTGAAGGTAAATCATTTCAGTGGTGAGTGCAGAGGTGGATGTACATGTTAAACCTCCTCCACATTCTTCATTTAAGACTTTTGAATCAACACAAAAAGTTTGCTGACTAGGTAAAAAGATGAGGAACTTAACTTGGCACTTCTCATCACTTAAATGCATTTATCAGACAAGATTGCCTTGTTTCTGTCCTGGCTGCTCAAACCGCACTGCTCAAACCATATAGTCATATCTGTGCTTAAAGCCCAGTGGAATCAAGAATTGATATTGTTTGCCTAAACAGCTTATTTCTGAAAGTAATACCATGCCTAGTGTTTTAGTATCTCTTGCAATAAACAAGCGATCAATTCATTTTGCATAATGTTTATATGACTATAAAATGCCATGTTTCCATTGATGATGTACACAGCAGTGGCGGAGCAGGGTGGCTTACTGGGCTTAAGCCCGGGTTGTTTTTTCAGAAGCCCGGGGTCTTTTGGAGTGTAATTTTTTCATAGTTAGATGCCTGGCTGACAAGTGTATAAAACAAAAACTACACACAATATTCGAAGCACATAGTGCACACTGTGGGAATTTACGGCTGTGCGTAAATCCCCCCTAATATTGGTATGATCCGAGCTCAGGCACTAAGCCACTGAGCGAGGGGGCGGGGGGAGCTGCTGCTTGCGAGTGCGCTGTTGGAGAAGCGCAGCGAGGCAGACAGAGGAGAACTGAAGTTTGACCAGGTACCAAAGCAAATCATTCGTACTGTACAAATAAATTAAATATGACGGTGTATCACGAAAGATTGATGTCAAACTGATCACTTGACCCATATTACGTTACTTGTTCTTCAAGTGAATCAACAAATGGTGAAATGAAAAGCTGAACAACAACAATGCTGTTTCTTTAGAGAGTCTTAGCTTACATGTGTGTTTATTTCATATTTTCAGTTGATACCCTCCACGGCTAAATAAATCAGTTTCAGTAATGCACTGATACACAAGAATGGAGATAAGGGGCTTCTTCCAAAGAAAAAACTGGTAGATGTCATTTTATATATTATGCTTTGTATGTTGTTCAGTATATTTCTATGCAAAACAAGAGGAACTTCAATACACAGCAGTATATCCACAGTTGAAACCAGATATTTACATACACTTTATGGAAAACACAAGAACATTTTTTTTACTGTACAACATCAATTTAGAGTGAACTTGTTTTGTTTTGGATAAATTAATATTGAAATATCTTTTGAATTATTTAAATGTCAGAATAAAGAGAGACAGCTGTCTATTTTTTTATCCTTTTCACCAAATGTAGGAGTACATATATGCTAAGTTTATTGTTAATTGATAAGAAAACTCCAGACGATTCCATTCTGAGCTGAAGAAGCTTCTGATAGGTTAGTAGAGTCCATGTGAGTAAACTGGTGGCACAGCTGTGGATGCATATACGGCAAAACACAGAGCCTGTTTCTTTGAAATGGGAAAATCAAGAGATGTCAACCAAAACACCAGGAAAAGAACTGTGGAGCTCCATAAGTGTGGCTCAGTTTGAATACAATTTGGTGCCATTTGCAATTAAGAAATACAGATAGTTTCTCTCTTTACCCTTAAAGTTAACAAATATGTTTTTTATATTTATCAATCTAAAAAAATAAACATTTAGTCTGATTTGATGTTACAATTAAAAAAGTGTTTGTGTTTTTATCTGAAGAGTGTGTAAATATCTGGTTTCAACTGTATATTTGATGATGTTGGTGTTTGACTTGATTGTCAGCACAAAGAGGGAGAGAGAGGAACAGAGAGGGAGAGAGAGGAGAATGAGAACAGAACAGAGATGAACAAGAGCAGGTGAGACACACATGTTAGTCAAATGGTTGTTTACCAGAAGTATCACCGTATCATAGGTCCTCATGTATCTCGTACCTAGTGTTTCTTTCGAGGTTTGTTATTTTTCAGATTCTATATTTATTAAGTTATGCAGGCTTGTTTGTACAACAAGGCTAAATAATTATATAAACTTTTCTCAATCTAAATAGTGGACTTTGGTAGAATTAAAAAATAAGTGTAGTGCGGGTCTATGATGATTTTTAGTTCTACTATCATCTAGTTCTGATTCTGGTTCTTTCTTGGTTAAATCCTAAGTAGTCCTGATTTTGAACTGCTGTAGTCCTGTTTTAATTCCGGATCAGTTCTGGGTCTGGTTGAATTGGGGTTTAGTCCTCGTGTCTTGATGCAGCCCCGACTTTGTTCTGCCTTGCTGCTTAATTAAAAAACTAGTTTAAGGTGTCCTGCACACGTGATATATATTTTTCCCTATATGAAGTCATTCTTTTTTGAACAAAACTCAAAACAGAGCCTATTAATCTTTGAGTCATTTCCACCCCCCAATCCCACATGCATACTACCCTTTAGGGCTAAGCCCCGGGTGTATCAAATGTCTGCCTCCGCCTCTGTTACACAGGTGAATGAATGAGAGCCATTTTATATCATTTTGCTGTTTCCATTACAACCAAAAGTATTTGTCACACTTTTATTGCTCACATTGCTTACAACACTTTTCACTCTGACTGACTGGTGCTATTATATTCACATCAAACTCACGCAACACCTCTTTCCATCACAGCGGTTGGGTTTAAGAAGGCACCGGCTGCCGTGGAGAGATGCACTGATGTTAGCTGTTAGAATCTAAGGCAAAGCTAGCTATTCTTTCAAGCTGAAAATCAGACGTGACTGGCAAAAAAATTTTCTGATTATAAAAAAGAGAGAAGGAAATAGCTTCAGTTTCACCAGCTGCTTCACATGACCGAGGCTGGATTGTATGATATAAACAACTTGCTAAATTAATCATCTGCAATAGCTTTACTTTGTACTAACCTGCCTGATAATTTAGCAGAGTTATTGTTAAATTATTAATTACTTTTTTCATTTACATCTCAGTCTGTGCATCTTTGATGTGTTCACATGGATCCACCTTATATAAAAAAGTATTAAAAGAGTCATCAATGACAGCCAGCTGTTGTATCTCTCTTTTCCTTGACATAAAGTATTTCCTTAACATTGGATCCATATTTTAATATTTCTCCTGGTTATTTTTTCGTGCAGTAACAGCCCAATTGTTGTTACTCTGAAACATGGACATCGGGGAACATTACTTTTCACTTTAGTTTTATTTAAAGTGCAACTATAAACTTTTAAAATAAAGACAATAAAAAGCTGGATTGTTGAATGCCCCCAGCGATCCAATACTAATTCTTCTAAATATGTCCTGGGCCTGGTCCGTCATCCTCAAACTGCCTATTAGAACTCAGTCATTTGCAGGATGTAGGATGCAAAATTGATTTGACCTCTGTGTAATTTGGTCGGTGCTCTCACTGACCTTGTGGGAAATATGTGTGTTGGCAGTTAATATATGTAATGTCAGGAAGTATTGCAACTGGCATTTTCATTCAGTCAGGAGATGATGGATTTTTGTGTGTCTAATTAAAAGAGGAAGGGAAAGATCAACAAATAGTTGCCAGTGTGGCTTTATAGCTTTGCGTTGCTTTTAAGTTTAAATCAGAAAATAATTACTTTGTGTGTTTAAGCAGTGCTGCCAGTCTGTCCGCCGAGAGATTTTTCATTAAAGTATAAAACAGTTTGTTTAACAGTGGTGTACATGTGGTTTATGCAGCCTAATCATATCATTTTATATAGGGATTTCTCCAGTCTCTCTACAATATCTGATATTCCAAAATAAATAAATAAATAATACAGACAGCCCCCCTCCCCCCATAAAAAAGTTCACTAGTTTTATAGGATCTATTAAAGACGTTCAATAAAAAATACATTTGCATAACACATTTGCAATATGTGGTTAGCTTTATCTGTTTACAAGGAGTTTTTAATATCAAGCACAAAAAGTGTCCCGCAGACCGTGTGGGGTGTGTGAGGAGAACCGAAGTGTTGACACACTTTTGTTTTGGAACTCAGTTTCAAAATAAAAGTGAGCCTTTTATTGTGGCTGATGAACATGAACATCAAAATTCGAACAAAAGTGAAAAGGGGCAAAAGCAAACAGAAAACCTAACTGGGAAAACCAAATAACTAAGACAAGAGAAACGAGACTGAGGTACTATGAAACAACTATGATTACTATGAAAACTATGACTTCTATGACAAAACGTGGGGGAATATAACGCAGACGACGTCACGAGGAACGAATAGAAAAACACAGACTAAATACACAGGAGGTGATGAGGGGAAGGGAAACACATGGGGAAACAGCTGATACAAATTAACATGACACCACCAGGAGAAAGTGAAACTAAAACAATGAACACAGAACACAAGACCTCTTCAAAATAAAACAGGAAGCCTAACAGGACACAGACATGACACAAGCAAGATAACATGAAACATGACCGACTAACGCATGCAGACTCCACACGACGCACTGAGAAGGAAGACTAAAACATACAGAAAGAAAAATACTGAGGACAAGACAGGCCATATAATAAAGAGAATAGAAACAGACTCATAACTAGGAATACACAGAATAGCCTAAACTAAACTTGAAACTCAACCTGAGAATAATACAAGAACTAAACATCCTTTCCATCTACCTAAGAATTCACAAATAAAACAATAAGACCCAGCCCCTGACAAAAAGTAACACTTTAATGTAAGTAACACATAATTACGAGTAAAAATTGAGTGTCGCAAACGTTAGTGAACGAATTAACTCAAACATTCTTCTTCTTATATTTTTCACCCAGGGAAAGTAACTCGCATAAAAACATATGCAAAATCTTTGAGTTCCCTCACTTACATACAATCACTGAGCTCTCGTTGTAAACAGTACTTTTCTTTTTCATTATTTTTTCTTTATGCTAAAACCTAGTTTGTGTTGGTGCAACATGTTAGTAAATCTGGCCCTTACTGGCAGAGTTATTATAGTTTTTCTAATTAGTTTTTGTTTTTATTTCATTTTGATTTTTTTGGTTTGTTTTTAATTCAATTTAATTTCAGTTTCCAGATTTAATTTTCTTATTTCAGTTCAGTTTTTATTGTTTAATTTTATTTTCATTTTTATTAGTCTCAGTGTTCATCTCCCTGTCTTTTTAATCATTACTGGATCCACAGCAGATGTAAGGGCCAGATTTAGAAAAATTCAAAGCTTGTTAAAATCTGTTGACTCCCAGTCTTCTAGACATCCCGAGTCTCAATAAAAATAAGCATAATAAATGTTTTGCCCAAGTAACAAATACTAAAACTAAGAATATTGGTTCTACAGGGCGATTGTGGCTCAAGAGTTGGGTGTTCATCTTGTAATCGGAAGGTTGCCGGTTCGAGCCCCGGCTCAGACAGTCTCGGTCGTTGTATCCTTGGGCGAGACACTTCACCTACTGGTGTTGGCCAGAGGGGCCAATGGCGCGATATGGCAGCCTCGCCTCTGTCAGTCTGCCCCAGGGCAGCTGTGGATACAACTGTAGCTTGCCTTCACCAGTGTATGAATGTGAGAGTGAATGAATAGTGGTATTGTAAAGCGCTCTGAGGGGTCCTGAAAAGCGCTATATAAATGCAATCCATTATTATTCTAAATTTGAACTTTATTCTGGGCAGTTTTCAAAATTCACAAAATCCTTTCAAATAGTTTTTTTTTTTTTTTTCAATTTTAGTTAACTAAAAATGCCTTTTCACATCTAGTTTTGCTTTTCAGTTTAGTTTTTGTTGACTAAAATAACCTTGTACTTTATTTGATAACAGGTGAATCCTCCTCTTACCCAGATATATTGGAAGCCAATAATAATAATAATAATAATAATAATAATAATAATAATTGTTATTATTATTATTGTTGTTGTTGTTATTGAGATAATTCTCTGGCTTTTAACCACTTCAATTGAATTTACATATAGTTAGCGCTATATGTTGGACAAAGGCTCATTTTTATATAATTTTGCCTCTGTAGACCACTACAGTGGATTTTAATCCAAATAATCAAGACATGATATCAGTAAAGACTTTTAGCTTTAATCCAAGGAGTTTTATTTTATTTTTTTACATTAACTGCTAGAATTACAGTCATTGTTTACATAATCCTCAAAATTAATTGGGTCTACTGACATAATTTTAAATGTAAGGATGGATGAAAATCGTTTGCAGAGTATGACTGTCTGTAGTTTAGAACCCACTGATATCCAAATGCTGTGTTTTTTCCTTCTGCCAGGCCTGTTTTTCCAGCCACCTTTATTTGCTGCTGGATCTCTCTGCATTCAGACTTGTCTTTAATTACGAAAAAGCATGCTCTATTGGGCTGAGATTAGGTGACAGTCGTGAGCATTGAAGAATATACCATTTCGTTGATGAGAAACCCAAGCTTCATCCATGAGAAACTCTTGGGTCCTGGGTCCGAATGCTTTGAGTCATTATTGTTGGATCATTGGATGAGTCTGTATAGCCCTGTGGACTTCAGAATTTATTAACAGACACTAATGGGTATGACTTCCACTGTCAGTCATACACGCTCATGCCTTAGCATTGACTCTGTCACGACAGATGATGCTGTGTTCTTTGAATCAGCTCTTCCTATCCGTTTCCGCACTTTCATGTAGGGCTGCTCAATTAATTATTAATTTTAATTTAAATTACGATCTGGGCTGTCAACGATCATTAAAAATGACTGAGCCGATTACTACCACCTCCCTCGTGCTTTACTCTCGCGCTGCTCCGTGTGGCAAATCGAGCGCACCTCTCTGCGTTTCGAACACGCGTCACAACAATTAAGAGAACCCGAGGGAAGCTCGGAAAGCTCGGAAAACTCAGCAGAAGTTAACTGGAGAGGAGAAGATAATGGCTGCTGAAGAAAGAATGCCATTGGTTGAAAAGAGAGGTAAAACGACTTCAGTGGTGTGGAAACATTATGGGTTCGTGGAGTCAGACGTGGATCAAGTAGACATAGTGTGTAAACTTTGCTACGGTGTCATAGCTGCACCACAGAGCAAGACTACAAATTGACATACCTCAATGTCAGTTTGATACAATTGTGCATTGTGTGGCTACACAGCTTGCCTTGATATTTGGTTATTTGTATGCATAAATATTATGCAGTATTTTGAAGTTCACTAAACATAGATGTTTACATTTTTCATTTATTTTTTATATTGCAAACATTTGCACTGTTATCAGTATTTGCACACTATTTTATATTATTTTATGACAATTTTTAAAGCCATTATTCAATACATTGTTATTGTTAAATAAATATCATCAAATAATCGAGATCTCAATTTCAGTGAAAATAATCGTGATTATCCTTTTTGCCATAATTGAGCAGCCCTACTTTCATATATTTAAAGATACAAACAAACCAGGCAGAACTGATCTGGCTCTTTTAGACGTTTTCTGACAAAGTCTAATCTGAACTTTTCATCCCTGAGTATAACCAGTGGTTTGCACCTTGTTGTAGACCCTCTATATTTACATTCATGAAGGTGTCTTTCGACTGTTGACTTTGACAATTATTTGCCAACCTCTTATGTTCTTGACTTGGTACATGTAATGAAGTTTTTTCTCTTAACCAAGGAAAGAATTCTCTCATCATACACTTTATCTGTCTTTTAAGGTCTTTTGGTGTTTCTTAGTTGGAATTGAATGGGAACAGGCCTCACCTGGTCATTAAACTGCTTAACAGTCAATTGACTGATTAACTTTGAGCCTCCAAAACTAGGGGAATGTGTATAGAAAATGCCCATTATTACTAATCAGTTAATACTTTTGTGAAACTCTTTGACTTAAAGCTTAAAGTCTAAACTTCAATAGCATCTTGATT
>NW_024582993.1:264517-270434 GCF_018398535.1 Haplochromis burtoni | reverse complement strand
TTTGGAGTTTGTACGTGCTTTGTCTCTAGGGGCCACCGTAGGGTTAGTGAGTGCTGAGTGATTCGCTTACGCTAAGATTCACACAGTAAAGGAGGGGGTGAGTAGCTCAAATGTGCTGTTAGCATGTTAGCAGAGCGATGCTACCCAGTTCAGAGCAGAAATATTTTTGTTAAGATACTGGATGTTGTGTTTTTTTCCACAATTTTAATTATAAGCTAGATATATTTCTACTAATGAAATTAGTTTGCTAACAGCAACAGGGATGAGTCAGTGAGTCAGTTGGGCATGTGAATCATGATTCATTAGTCAGTGAAGTGATTCTCGAGTATTGAACGATTCGTTCATGATTCGTGCATCACTATTTTCAACAACAACATGGGAATTTCAGATTTCACACAGGTGGTTGGATGTTACACTCTGGAAATGGAATGATGGTGAGTGTTATTAACCCTCTGTGGTCCACGGACACGCTGCACCTCCAAATCACATGACTGATTTAAACAGACACAGCAACAAGCTGCAGCCACGCTGAGTCTCTATTTCAGCCCATATTGAAAGTTTTTAAAGTTTAATTACAGCCCAGTAAATCCAGAGTTATGATAATATATATAAGCCACATACACACATGTGTATGTGGTTTTTGTTAAAGTGTTTTCTAAGGACAGCGCAAAAACAGTAAAGAAAGAAAAAAAAGCCACCTCTTTCGTGTCGGTGGAAAAATGTACCATGTCGACCAATTTTTAAAAAAGTCAACAGGTGGGATTTGGTTGTTTAGGAAGAGGGAAAAGTTTTGGAAGTGACGGTAATGGCAGCGAGACAGAGCGAGCGAGCGGATGCGAGAGAGAGAGTTTAGATGTGGGAGATTTGTGATGTTTAGTGTGGAGTGTATAGTTAGTGTGTTGTGTTGTCTTGTGTAGTTGTTCTGTTGTGTAGTTGTTGTTTTGTTTTGTGTGCCAGTGAGGGCACTAATGAATGTCACAAAGGCATATTGCATTGTAAACACTGTCACTAAGTAGAAACCAGCGGAGTAATACACCTCCTGTTGTCAGGCCTGCAGGTTTATCCCTGTGCTGTTCTCCTCTGTCTTCTGGTGGAAAAACATTTTTTTTACTGACACACATAATTTGCGACACCTGATTGTTCTCTCATTTTAGTTTTAGTAATATTTTTAAATGGTTGTACAAAATGAAAAAAAAAACGGCCGGTGTATTGGCTGCATTTTTAGATAAATAGTTGTATATGTTTATAAAATGTACAATTTATATTTACATTTCAAGTTATAAAAATTTGCTCAACATATCTGTGGTTTTTTTTACAGTAAAAAAATACTACTAGTGTGGAGGTATGTAATAACGACAGGAGAGGTCTCAGTGTCTCACTCCAACTTTATTAACTGACTCTCAGAACTTCACATATAGTAAGCGCCAAAATCTCCACCCCAGCACTTCCCTTCAACTTGGGTGTGAGTGGAGCCACCTGGTGGTCCGCCACACTAGGATTTTAAGTTCTTTTTGTGATTTCAGATCAGTAATACTAATGCAGTACGTCAGTGAAAAAAACAACTAAATTCAGTTGAGCTGAAAAGAATGATACCAAACAAGGCAAGGGGAAAAAATAAAATGAAACAATTTGAGGGTGAAATACAAACGTAAACTCAAAAGGAGTCAAAAATGGCCGGTTGTATTTCAGACCTCAGTGGGTTAATCCAACAAATCATGAAAAATTAGGTTTAAATTTTTGTTCATGACAGTGCAGATTTCTGACATTTTGTGTAATTTAAGCATGTAACAATGTGATTGTTTTCTAACAAAAAACAGTGTGAAACTTAAGTTAGACTTGTGTTTGTAAATGAACCGCCCCATGTTGTGTAGCTTTCTGGATTTTATACTTATTGGGCTACATATTTATTTATTATACAGGCTATACAGTACATAAATCAAAACTCACATGTTTTATGTAACTAAAGTGTGTTAATTATGTGGGCTACAGACAATAATTAAGTTATAGACTATATTTATATGAAAAACACTGTATACTTACTGCATTTTAATCATTATAACCATATGTAACCACCTGCATATGTGTGTGGAGAAAAAAAAAAGACTTTGATTTTGCCACCCTATTTGATTTCTTTTCCACCCTCATGCCACCCTAAGAAAATTTCTCTAGATCTGCCCCAAAGTAAAGCAGCAAATTTTGATATACAGTGGTCCCTCGCTATAACGCGGTTCACCTTTCGTGGCCTCACTGTTTCGCAGATTTTTTTTGTGCAATTTTGCATGGTGGGGTTTTTTTGGGGGTTTTTTTTTGTTTGTTTGTTTCTTTAAACAGCACATTGTGTTGTGCATCCTGATTGGCTGTAGACCACTGTCAATCAATCTCGTGCCTCCTGTACAGTAAAGAATGCGTTCAGCTTGTCAAATTTGTAGTGTTTTTTTGTACGTTTTCTCCCCAACAAACACAACAATGTCGACGAAACGTTTTGCACCGGTTTCATTCTATTATAATGGACTTATTTTTCTATGAAGGTTTGAACTTGAAACAAGAGAGAAGTGTGAAAATGTTCATGCCTGTCTGAGAAAACTGTACAAACAAATATTGTAAAACAACAGCTACAAATTTATCTTACAGCTGTAGGAAAAGTAACTTGATGAATCAAGCCTCAAATGGTTGAGTTCCTGTTCGTGCTGTTCTAGTTAATTTAAGTTTACTGAAATTCATAAACTGACAAATGACATCATTAATTGTATGATGAAAAAGCCTCTGATTGACAGTTGATCCTTATCTGTTTCTAACCGACTCACTGTAGCTCCTCTTTGACTCCTTCAGCAGTGTTGGCTGAGACAACAAAGACATCCTTCATCTCCCCTCTTAGTATGTTACAGGAATAGCCAATGTTTTCTGCTGTCTCTGTTGAACAGTAAAATAATTTTCAATCAATAAATCTTAAATCTACAAAACAAAGCTTAAATAAGAAGAAACATAAAGTGACACTGACCTTGCTTATCTCCAGTTAACACCCAGATTTTGATGTCAGCTTTAGCCAGTTGCTCAATGGTCTGTGGTACACCATCTTGCAACTTGTCCTCCACAGCTGTCGCTCCCAACAGCTAAAGCCACAGATGTAGTTGTGATTTATACATTTATCACAAATTATGCTGGTTTCGCTGTGACATTAGTGCACAATCTAAAGCTGGGGTGTCAAACGAACCCAGGTGCCAGAATCAGCCTGGCAAATACTTTAATCTGGAAACAACTGTGGAAAAAGGATGAAAAGGATGGCATTCTGAAGGACATTCTGGGAAAACAAACCACCAGAATTCTTCTGTACCTTTACACATTCACGTCTTACAATTTAAGCTCAAAGATTTATACTGATAGATTTCTTTCATTTACTACAGAAGCATTTCTTATCATTGTAAATGACCATGGCAGACCCGATGGCATGAACATGATCTTCAGCATACTTTATTAACACTCACACGGTTGCTGTGCAAACACACACTGAGCTGCAGCTCTCCTGCTGCCAGCTCAACATTACCACAAAAACAACAGCATTTACCAGAACTCCTAACTTTTAAGCAGCTAGGCGTGATTGCAGATGCCACGCAGGTGGGTCAATCGCCCCTGCAGCAGTATCGCAAACCACACCCCGCCACAATCATGTAAGAAAATCTGAGGTGTTGAAATTGAACTTCTTTTTTTATTGTAAGATATCTCAAGGTAAAATGTATAGTTAAACTTATTAACATTGACTGGAGACAAGCAGAGTTTGACTGGTCCAGCCCATTTAAGATGAAATTGGGCTATATTTCCCCCCGATGTGAAATTAATTTGACATCCCTGGTACATATAATTTCTGGAAAACTATCAGTAGGTCATCAAGCAGCAAATTGGTCTGTCAGATGATCTAGCGATGTGACAAAGTTTTCAGCACATGTACTAACCATCATATCTTTCTCTATCTCTTCATAAAGTTCATCAAGTTTTTCTTCACGTCCCTCCATGGCAACACTGGCCTCATGTTGCCGATGTTTCCAATCTATCATGTAGGTCTTGTCTAAGTCCTTATATGCCAGAGCAAGTGTACGGAGGCCATCACCTGCATACTCCTGTTTTTGTTTGATAATCGAAAGAAGTCAAATGTTAAATTACATGAATTATATTAAAATTTCATTGATTTTAGCTTCAAGCTACTTTTATATGCTTTGGATCACTCACATTGAGGTGGTTAGTGGTTACTTCCATCAGTTTGTTACAGGAGGGGTGCAGTCTTTCAAAGATCATGGTGTCTGCACCTTTGCAGTATAGAGTCAGCTTCCCCTCTGGGCTGCGCACTGGAAGTGACAGGGAAAGTTAGAAAGTTTGACGTAATGCATGCAGAAATGAGAAATTGTCTATCTTCTGAATATACGAAGTATGGCCAAAATAAGTATGGTTGACACCTTATCTCACCTATCACTGACATCCTCTTCCTCACATTACTGAAGTCCAGAATGGCCAGAAGTTCGTAGATGACTTGTTTGCCCATCTCTACTACTGTGATGGTTTCTGGTGTGCGTGATCGGAACACAAATCCAAAGTTTCTTGCAGCAGTCACCAGAGCGCCTTCATCAGGTGACTGAGCCTGATAATTGAGCTCTCCTACCAGGTAAAACAGAGATGACAATTTAATTGGCATATAAGGGTAAAATTTGAACATTTGCATGGTGGAGCACATTTCCATGTACCTGTATGTCTTTTATTGCACTGAATTTGGAGTTTTTAAATAGACTCCAAGAATATTTCGAAATTCTCCTGAAATGTAAATGAAATGAAGATGTCTTTTAGAGGACCCCTCACCCTCTTTCTTTTCCTCAGGCATGACAGTGTGACACAGGGATAACAAGCGGAAGAACTCCTGAGTCTCAGGGTTTCCACTTCTCACCATCTCCACCAGACTGTGGTCATGAAAGCTGAACTTTGGATCAGCCAGATTGTTCCAGGAGAAGTCCACTCTCTCTGTCCTCTGCAAGAAAAGCCAAAACAACAAAGTTGGATCAATACTTTCTTTAAATAAGCTACACAATCATGCATTTTCCTCTCACCTCTGTAATTTCCACTCTTTCTCCAGAGAAGTCATAGAGGTCTCCTGAATATAAGATAAATGTACTGTAAAATGAATCATTTAAACAATGTTCATGTTTCCATTTGCCTCTGTGACAACTTTTTACAAAAGCAAAGCTGCTCACCGTAAGCTTTTCCATTAATGGAGCACTTGTTGAAAGTCATGATGTTCTGTGTCAGAGTGCCAGTCTTGTCACTGAAGATGTATTTAATCTGGCCTAGCTCCTCATTGAGTGTGGTGGTTCTTGCCTGAGCTGGAGTATCATTCTTAGGATAGTACATCTTCCTGTCCCAGTCTATTAAGAAGCTGTTTCCCAGACGAATGAACTCCACGCTAACAATGTAGCACAAATTGGTAAAATTTCAAAATGTGATACATATTAGCACAAGTCTCAAGTGTTCAAACCAACTTTGGTTGTTTTTTGGTTTCATCATTTTTCTGTGCTGAAACTTACCTGACATAAAGTGAACTGGGTATCACTGTGTTAAGGACAATGACATAAGACCAGAAGATGAGGAATGATGAGAGAGGAGCATCAATGCCCGGTTCACGAGGAAGAAACATAGTGAAGACAGAGCCCTCATTTGTTTCCCAGATTGCATTGCCAATGGTCAAAATGGAGCACATAGATGCCAGGAAACCAAAGATCTGATGGAATGAAAACATCAGACTTCTTGATTATTCAAACAATATTACTCTTGTCACTCAGGTGAAAAACAAATCACTGTCTTTAAGTTCTATATCTATAAGCTGAGACTTTGTGTGACTTTCTTTGTATTTGTGCTTGTGTAAACTCACACATAACACCAG
>NW_024582993.1:246755-263381 GCF_018398535.1 Haplochromis burtoni | reverse complement strand
CAGACTGTGTGTTGTTTCATTGAGATTCTCACCATTAAAGGCAGCGAGTGCCTCAATGTCGTCTCCCAGCTCTCCAGTTACAGTCAGAGCCTGTTTCACCTTCAGATTGGTTTCTCTGGGGGAGACCAAGGAAAATCCAAGACAGTGTCAGACATTAGTGTCAACCTAGCATACAAACACCACAGTACAGCACACTTACCCATCTAGTTCAGCTGTTTCCACATAAACTAAATTAAGGGGCTCACTGCTAGACAGCAACAGAAGGTCTGCCTAAGAAATAAAAGCACTGAGTTTAGTTTGGAACTTACTTTTGAAATGAATTTCTTTCACTTGCTTCAAATCTTTACTATAGCCTCCCCAAACTTACTGTGACAAACTCATTATCCTCCAGTTTGACTATGTTCCCAACCTGAACATTCATCCATTTTTCATTTTTGAGTCTGTCAGGGAAGGGAACAAAGGCATACAACACAGAAATGAATCCAAAACAGCATAATTCTTCATAAAAAAGGTATTCTTTTCTTTTTCATTTGGGTTTCCAAAGACTTACTGGCCATCCATGAGGACGTCCACCTTCCGGTTATTCACTTGTCCGTCACATTTGTGTCTGTTCTGCTCAGTTGACACAAGAAAAAGATACTGTTTGCTTCCAAATCTGATATTAGTTTCTTATTTTTGGTTTTCATAATGAGCAGGATCTCTCTATTGCTAATAATAATTTCAACGTACTATATCGTCACTGGCATCTTTGACTCCTGTTATAGACAGCACCAATATCAAAGGGACAGCTGTGGTGAACCATGGCAGAGAGGAGATTTGTGGGATCAACTGTCAACACACACACACACACAAACACACACACAGTTACATATGCAGTTTTAATAAATTGATAATTGAGCTTTTAAGAATCTGAAAACTGAAAGCCTTAAAGCTCATTTCAGTGTATGGTTTACATTAAATAATGTGTTGAAAAAAATTATTTGATAAAGAAGGAAAATTTGTGTCATTTCTAATTTTAAAATCAAATTACATTTTAAAAAGATGGTGTTCAATGTGGAGTTTGAACTCTGATTGTTTTATAAGCTAGTGTTTGCATTCACATAACTATCTGCAGCATAAAATAACTATTTTTAAGCATGCAATTCATTCTGACAACATGTCTACCTGAAGGATGAGCAGGAAGAGGAAGTAGGCATTAGCGAGCCTCCTGAACTGCTCAAAAAGATTAAGTGGCAGGAAGGTGAAGATGTTGTATTTGGAGGTCTTGATGGCATTGTTCTGAAGTTAAAGAAATTGACAGAGGAAAGTTACATGACTGATGTCAGTTTAACAAAAATCACTGTGATTTAATATTTAAATGTTTGTAATGTAATGTTAAAGTTTCATTTTTGTTTTCTACAGCAGACACAGCAACAAGGTACAGTAAAAATCCTAAGATTTCTAGGATTTCACTAATAATTGCCTACAACTCAGATTTATTCAACAAAACTTTTTATTATTTAGCTACAATTTATGTACAACTGATGCTTTGTATCTCAGTCATAACATGCAAATATACACAACTTTATGTTCATTGAGTGGTAAATGCAAAGAGTTGTCTTTGTGACACTTGACATTTGTTGTTGTTGAGTAATCAAATCCAAACAAGCAAAGCATTGAGCTGAGGGTGTGTCCAAAGCTTCTCTTGTCATCTGCTGAATAGGCATGATAACATTTGTTTATATACTCACAGCATAGCGGAAAGATAGGCTGAAAGTGCTGTCATTAGCCCGCAAGCATCTCTCCTTCTCTGTGAGAGAGTAAAGCAGTCAGAGCAGGAGAGAGTTTATGCTACTGTATGTTACAGCAGTACTGAGGAAAGAAACTCAAATTTAAGTTTTGCAAACATTTCAGAGCTGAAAGCTGAAATGTGCACTGCATGACACAAAAACAAATAAAACTAAAACTGTGACAGCCATAAAGTAACTGAACAATGCAGTAAAGTAGAGCAAAGTTTACGTGCATCTAATCTCACCTTCCTTATTTCCATGTCCGCACAACTGTCCAAAGTATGACAGCACAGTTCCCATCTTTAACTCAGGTTCTCCATGTTTTATAACCTGGAAAAAAGTCCACTTTTCAGTTCTAATTAGTGAGTCATTTCAAACCAAATGGGTTTCTATATCAAAAGGTGAGGCAAAAGCGCGAGGGAACCAGTTAATTCCTGGAAGGTCATGTTTGTTTAGAACTGCGATCTAATGTTTAAAAATTAATAGAGAAAAGGTGGAACTATTTAATATGTACAGCACACCTTTTAAAATGGCGATGAGGGAAAGACAAAGCATCCCAAAAATAATAATCCTGAGCTTTCACAAAGCCAAAAATATCTCTCCAGCTGTAGGCAGACATATAACAGTCACATACTTGACAAGATTTCCACCCCTCCCCACAATTTATCTTTGCTCCAAAGCTGTAAAGATACAGAGCCCTTTTAAACTCTTGGTACTGTAGTTAAACATAAGGTGCAATAATCCCTTACTACACAGATTAAGATAAAGATGTACCCTTGACCATTTGACTTGCCCAGTAATCTACCAATAATAATATGCAGGTGTTGTAATTTTATAGAATTTTACTGGAAAAATGTTTATCAGTGGGACATAAAGAATACAAAATGTTGACAATGAAATGCATAACAGCACAAAAAGTAATTAACTACCTAACTTTTCAATTGATACCTAATTTCTTAAGAAGGAAAAACAAAATTTGCGGAAGCAACAACTCATTCTTTGGCATGTTTCAACTGATCCTTCTTCTTGCACTCACAAAAATATTAGATCAGTCTGAATGATGTCGGATTTAAAGGGTTCAGATTCTGAGATGGTTCCTGACAACAACAAAAAAATCATAACATCATAGTTTTCTGAGTTTGAAAACAAATGAAACTTAGTCACATACCTGAAACAACAATATAACTTCTCTTGTCCCCTGGGTCCTCCTCGCACACAGATAAATGTGTTTGAATAAAGAAGACAGTGAAAAAGATAAAGATTTTAACCCTCCTTTTACTTACGTCTTTGATAAAGCAAATCCCGGCCTTTGTCTATTGCCTGGAAAGCCAAGTGTCAGTTTAGTCCCAAACAGAGAAAGGAAGTTCAACTGAGGCCTCCACCAGGATAAAAGACAACAGGAACAACAGGTGAAGCATTGTAGTTGCACCTACACCAGAAGTTTCAGGTTCATACAGGAAGACCAGGGATCCCCTGCACCTAACAGCTCAGAGCTTGTGTAAACAGCACAGTGATCTTTGGACTTGGATTTTGAGTAGGTGCAGGACAGAAAAGGCAGTAAAACAACAGCAAAGGTGAAGTGCTTCAGCTAATCAGAGGGAATGTTATCATAATCATGTATGACAACCTGCAGTGGCTGCACACTGTTCAGACTGAACAGTTGTTCAGTTTTAGCTTCTTAAATTCAGTTAATTTTACCTCTTTGTGACCATAAGAAAACCCCAGTAGGCTGCTTTTAATATAAATTAAATATAATTATGTATTTAACTACTTACTACCAAGTGGTTATTACAGCTTGAAATAGGTTGCTTCATGCCTGATATGTAGATCCAGGGGACCTCAACATGACCCTCTTACTTAGTGTGGTTGTGTGTGTGCATGCTCTCTGATTGGTAACAACAAACTGGATGAATGAAAGCGCATTTGATATGAGAGGACATGCAAGCGTATTAGGTTTCTAAATGGTCAAAACACGCTGCCAGAAGTGAATCTTTACAAATGCACATGGATGTTAACAAAATGTTACATTTCTGTGGCATGTTTGTGATAAGACATTTTTAATACAGTTTTTTGTGATAAGACATACTTGTAATGATTTCTTAGATTTCTTCCCCCAGGGTGGAATGAATGTACAACATAGATCTTTATTAACTTAAAAAAGAAGAATTGGGTGCATGAGTTGAGTTTTACTTAGGGTTTTCTCTAATCCACACAGGGCCAAAGTATACATAAAGGCTCAAGTATATACATACACCCCTGATACTCCCTGGGTAAGTATCCCTTATGAACTTGTATCTTGACTAGATGTTTTTGGTAACAACAAGCTTCTGAGAAAATTCTGGGTGAATTTTTGAGCACTCTTGTCAAAATTGGTTGGCTTCCTGGCATGGACCTGACTTGTAGTCATTCTCACCAGGAATAAGGTTGGAGTTTTGGGAAGACTAGTCCAGAAACATAATGCCATTAAACTTAGTTAAACATTAAATGTTAATGTGTGTTTGGGATCATTGTCCTGTTGGAACACCCAATTGTGTCCAAGTTTGTCACGCTGTCTTCTGAAAGAAACCTTTGGTGGTGACACATTTGAATAACCTGTATTTACAAATGTTTGAAGTGATAATCTTGCATTCTGCACTTCTTTAGAAAGACCTTGCCAACTTGTAAATCTACAGTTGTCATTCTGAGTTCCAATCAATCCACTGAGCAATGCCGAACAAATCCTTTTTATGCTAGCAAAGTGAAACTATCGTTTGTAGTCGAATATGACCAATAATGAGTCAATAGGTAAACAGGCTGGACTTTGTGATGATGATGATGATGATGATGGTGATGATGATGATGATGATGATGCAGGAGCAACACCAACACAGGGCTATCAGAGAAGGCATGCTGCACAATCTACCATGGAAATCAATCATTAAAAGCACCAAATTACTATGACATTCATGCCCATGATGAGTGCACGAAAACCACCGACCACAGCTGTACAACCCAAAGCCAAAACTATATTAAGAGATGGGTGTTATTTCTCTGAGTTCAGCATCAGTTCAAGAAAAAGGGCCATCATCTTTATTTATTTATATCTTGCAATCCTATCGTCAAACAATAAAAGTGAATGCAACTGTGTTTGTGGTAATGAAAATAAAGAATTTGCACTCTTATAACCCACTGGGTGAAATGAAAAAGCTACCATATTGTAGTGGGAGAAAGAGCAGGCAAGAAGATTTATAAATACTTATTAAATGTTTTATACAAAATTCATTATTTGGAATGTTTACATGGCAACAACAGTTTACAATAATGACAAAGATTACACAAATAATGAAGTACAGTGTTTTACATACTGTACTTGATAACTACAGCAGTGATTTAGTGATAGCATAGGGGTTTAAAAATTTTGAAAACACAAAAAAAGTGATCAAAAATAAACAGTAGCAACTTGGCACAAGGAACATGTAGCTTAGAGAATGGCTGTGAAACATTGACCCTCTTAAACTAATAACGTTAATTATTCACAGGGGTTAATACACTGTAACAAAGAGGAGCATTGAGTTGTGGTTGTGACCAGTTTCACAATGTGCACGCACTGAGGGTTTTATAATAGAGCAATAATCATTTTTCATTAAGTCTAACATTCACATTTTCCATTACATCACAACACTGACGCACATCACTTCAGTCCACACAACTGAAAAAACCCCCCAAAAAAACCCATCGTAAACTAATAAGGAGGACCAAGGAAAGCTTTTATAACATCAGAAAGAATAAAGTAACACTAACTATAACACATTAAAAAGAAAACCTAACCCAGATAAATATACCCAATAAAATGATACGGAAAATCACTTGGAAAACTGGACAATGAACATTTTTATGGGCAAAGAAGTAGCTAGTCATCATTGCTGTAAGCCAAAGGAAACACAAGGGCTTTAAAAAAAAAGCAATTAAAAAAATAAAACAAAACAAAGCAAAAAAAGATTACTTTTCTTCATTTATTATCTTTTCATCAAAGTAAGGCCACTCCAAAGAGTAGAAGAAAACAGGACAGAATTATATATGTAAACTTTAAATATTTGTCCAGATATGCAGATTTTATTTTTTGGAAGAAAGTTCAACATCTACTATTTCTAAATGAATAATTCAACAAGACAATTATCTCTTAAATCAAGGACACACATGGTTACCTTGGTTATTAATTGCATGACAAGCACTTGCTTGTCACTTTTAGTTTGAGGGTGTGTATTTCAACTTGTTATGAAGCTGCAATTCAGGCCCAATTTAGGCTACATCAGCAGCTTAGACCAACCACTGTGCAAATCCTTTGACACTGTCGTGGTAAATACGTCCATTTTTGGTGGTAAACAATAATTCCATCACAAGTTTTGAAACACAAAAATAAATAAGTATAAAAAAATAAATAAAATGGTTACACCATCATGGTTATACTAGGCTACATGAGCTAAATAAAGATGGCTCAAATAGAACTCTTGTTAAACTTCCACAGTGAATTTTCTTGAGGATTTTAGTTAAACCTTATTGTTACTGATTTTTATTCCCTCAGGTTTTATATCTAGCTATTCCTTTCCCCGGGGAAATAGGGCTGGAAACTTCACATGGCAAGGCACACATTAAACCAATTAATCCTTCAAATTGATCTGTGAAATTAGCAAAATTAAGGTTTGTTACTTTAAGTACCTTCATTTCACAAAGTATGTCAGTACTTGACCAGGATTGTGTCCTAGCTAGTGCTCGTTCATTCATCAAACAAAACACTCCTTTATAAGATAAAACATAGTATTTTCACATTTACCCAAACCATCACCCAAGGAGATAGAGAATATGGTTTTTAAAAGCCTACTTCACACATTCACAGTTTGCAGAGTGTAAGGCATAAAACACTTGGCCACAGTTTGGGGTGAGGTGGGGTTATTGCACAATCTCTGCACCAGGGAAGTGCAGAGATTTGTTTGGCCCTTCAACAGGACCTGGCATCATCTGTTCCCTTGAGGCTATGACATGCTCACCGTGCCACTCCGGCTGATGACAAAGGAGCTACAAATAAGGTTAAATAGCTGAGTAAGTGGTCACTAACCTGTGAAACAGATGTTGAGTGTGAAGCTTGAGTGAGCCAGCATTTATGTGGCTGTTTGCTGAAAAGCAAATAATATGGATGTTTGAGGAACACTGCAAAGTGACTGTTGGTCAAAAAAAAAAAAAAAAAAAAAAAAAACAAGGTGAGAACATAGCAGTGATGTAAGAGAAATGGCAACCCACTACCAAACAGTCAACAGTAGCTAAGACACATCACAGGTCCAAGAAAGAGTCCACATGTTCATCTACAATAAAAATCGGAGAGGATTTTCCATCCTTTTGTTTTCCGTCTTGTTCTCCAGATATCCTCATCTGCCCTCCTCTGCTGATCGAGTTTCTGACTTCAACCTCACAAATTCCTTGGCCACATCATCATTGGACCTTTGAGACAGGATTCGCAAGGCAGTGAGGCCTGTGTCGTCCATGTATATACGCTGTCCAAGGGGGCACCAGCAGGCGCAGTTGCCTTTCTCCATGATGTCTCTTAATTGCAGCACGACCAAACCCACCACCCGGTCGGCACGACCAAAACAGTAATCTTTGACGCATGCTTGCAACTCATAGCACTCAAAGCCATCTTGGTTACCCAGAACACTGTGAAGAGAGAACAGAGCGTTACATGCTTTGAGTTCTCCAACAGCTTAATGGTGTATCTGTCAGCTTAAAGCTGCAAAAGACTTTCAGGTAGTGTCTCAACATCAATGACCCACTGACATGATTTTATATTTACTTTTCTAGTGGAAATCAATCAAAATATTGTTGTGCAAATCCCCGAATGGACATATACATTTTACATATAGATTTGAATTACATATGAGCTGCAGCCAAAATTAGTCTTTCCAAGTTTTTCTGTTTTGCTTATTTTTTCATAAACTGCAAAATCTGGAGGAAAAAACCCCCAAATGGACTTACAAATGGAAGGTTTCATTGAACTTGGGAGACCAGCTGTTGTTCTTGGACTTGGTCTGGAACTTCCGTTTCTTGTCACTGAGGTGAGGACCGATCATGGTGATCTCCACAAAGGGTCTGAACATGCCAGACGTCTGCCATTTTAAGTCACTGGCCCCCACAACTGTAGTAATAAATGCGCAACATGATAATGTTGTCAGCTGAAGAGCAAATGTTGCTTAAAATGCCACATTTTTTACATCACTTTAAAAAAAAAAAAAAAAAAACTCAGACTGACCTTTAACAGTAACTTTCCTCTCTCCACTCTTTGGATGAGTATAAAGCTCAATGTGGATACACACCTCTCCAATTGGTTTGTCCACACCTGATCCTAATTTTCATGAAAACACACACACGTTAAGTAAGTTTACATGTGACCACATGTAGGCAAAATACAGAAAAGAAACGAAAACCAAGTAATAACGCAGGGTCAGGATGGAAGGGAAATGCAGATGCAGAGGATGGGTAAGGAATGACCTACCAACAGAATGACAAAACCAAATTGTGCAAAAGGAGACTGTGTGGGGAAGAAAGGGAGGTTGGCAGTTGATTTCAATGAAACCTACCCCTGCTGGGTTGTATTTTTTCATTGGGAGTTAACCTAATACCCTTTCCATTGTGCACTGGCACAGAGGCAGCACAGGAGATAAAGAGAAGACAGCAATGATACATCAACAAGTTCCAGCATCAACAACACATTAAAAAAAAGAAAAGAAAAAAAATGGAGCAATTGGTGAAAGGTCTTTCTAATCATGAGCACATAGCACCCTCTGCTGGTTTATCTTTGGTAAGGCTTTCCTTCTGTACCTTTTTACTATTAGATACTTTTATCAGTTACCTTGTGCTTGTTGTGTGGTCACAAACGTCTTGATGAGTGTGTCTGTTGTCTGAGTATAGAGGGACAGAGCGTGGCGGAGTGAGGACAGCTCAGGACTCTTCTCTAGGAAGGCCTTCTTCAGCCCATTCCCTCCTGCATGGAAATATTGCTGCAAAGAGACACAGTGTGAGTTAGGTCATAAATATTTAGATGCACAGCTGCAAGCATCCAATATTTTGTTTCATAATATTCTGACATCTTTTGCAGCAAAATAAAAAGTTTAGTAATGAATTAATGAATAAATAGCAGATATAAATAGCAGATGAAGCTAATCTGAGACAGCATCCTAATGAAACCAAAACCCAGAGTACAAACTGACCTTAATTGTGTCCAGTGCCACATCCATGACAGCACACTGCCTGGGGGACAGGCTTTTAGCCTCCCCTGCCATGTGATCCTACACAGCCAAATGGTGAGCAAAAAGGTGAAATAAAAATAGTTACACTCTTAGTAAATGGTAAAATGGTAAATGGCCTGTATTTATATAGCGCTTTACATATCCAGTCATCCACCCATTCACACACACATTCACACACTAGTAATGGCAAGCTACATTGTAGCCACAGCCACCCTGGGGCGCGCTGACAGAGGCGAGGCTGCCGGACACTGGCGCCACCGGGCCCTCTGACCACCACCAGTAGGCAACGGGTGAAGTATCTTGCCCAAGGACACAACAACCGAGACTGTCCAAGCCGGGGCTCGAACCGGCAACCTTCCAATTACAAGGCGAACTCCCAACTCTTGAGCCACAATCGCCCCAGTAAGCACATTTGTGGACACTTCTTTAAATTAGGGTAACACCGAAGCCCATTTGAGGACACTTATTGTTCAGATATGTGGAGGCAATATGATACCTTGAGTTTGGAGAGCTGACCCAGTTCTTTTGCAGCTGAGAGAATCTGTGCTCCCTGGAATATAATTTAAAAAAAAAGAAGAAAAAAAAAAAAAAAGAGTTATTTATGTATGAAAAAAGTTAATAATTTTGTAATATTAGAAATAGGCAAAGTCATTGCTGACTCACAAAGGTATCATTGCCCTGTGGCAGGACAATAGTCTTCTCCAGGCTGGTCATTACAATCCTCCATAGCTCCTTGAGCACACGCTTCAATACAGTCTTCTCACACACAGTAGCAAACAGTGTCAGTCTGCAAGAACCCACACATAGACGTTGTAAACATACTCTCACAAGTGCTTGTATTATTCCTTTTAAACATATAAACAATACTGAGAAGTCATTCATGAATGGAAAAAAATATGTCTTTTAGCAAAAATGCACAATTAACAGTTTTGCAGTTGCAAAAACATCTTTTTTGCTCTGAAAAAACATTTTACCAAATTAATTAATCACCAAATTATCTCAGCAAAAAAAAAATAAAAAAATTAGACTACAGGACAATTCAATGAATAAACAGAAAACACCGTAGTTTGGCTAAAACAACTACTCACTTTCCATCCAGGAAGTCCATGAGTGGCCGTAGCATGTTGTCAGAGTCAGCCTCCACCTGGTTTTTGTTGTTGGCATTGACTGGTCCTTTGATCTGGTACAGCAAAGATGCCATTTGTCGCATACACTCGTTGATGCGAGTCTGGAAACTGGAATTAAAATAAATAAATAAATACATTATCAATCAGCACAAATGTGTGTTAGCTTTCACAGTTGTATACACACCAGTACAATGTACATACCTGTTCCCAAAGGTTCTACTTAGATCATCCAGCACATTGTTCAGCCTCACCTGCAGGTCATTCAGCAAGTCACAAGCCTCTGTGTCCATCTAAAGACAAGCAAAGACATCATGCCCAGGAGGGATAATGAATCATTTTGACTGAGGCTTTTGTGTTGCGCATATGGTATAAGAAGAGCTCTGAAATATTTTGGCAGAAAAAAGTTTTCGAAACTTTGAAAATAAAGCATATTCAACTGAATGTAGAATGTAGGTGCCAGGTTTTCCAGTGAATGGAATTCCTGGAACCATCAACCAGCAGTTCATATAAGAGTTTCAATCTGACATTTGCAACTTTGGGCCAAAATAGCACGAATTACCTTTGAACCTCTAAAAGCTGCACTTCACAGTAAAAGCCAAGAAGCAGTGAATGGCAGCACGATTTTAAGATTTTCATGGAAACCTGAATAGCTTGTGGGTGTTATGCAGCTTTTTTCAAGTTGTAAAATGTCTGTATTCCATCCTCCTGCAGCACAGTAATTTCAATATCAGACACCCTTGAAAAAGAAATTACACACGCATACATCAGAGCAATCACACTTTTTTCACAGCAGTCTTCAACTTTCCAGAGGTGGAACATTTACACCCCCCCAAAAAAAAAATGTAGTAGATGTATTGCAAGCAATAAGACTTACAAGGACAGGCTGAAGGGAAAAAGTAGGGGAAAAAATTCTTGAATTACTGTAACTCAAGTATATCTGACTCAGGTATAACTGAGGCATCATCTAAATTAGCACAGCCTGGAGGGGAGCTAAGCCATATGGATGAAGCCATGGTGTGGCTCATTAAGTCAATGATTCAATGGCCTTTTGATTCATGGCTTGTCAGGGTTAGGTAGCACCATTAGTGAGAATAAACAGAGGGTTGTGCTAAGCACCGTGATGAGAGGCTGCAGGGAAGGAAAGGCGCTAGGAATGAATTGATGCTGCATATGCTGCATTTTTTTTCCAGCTTTTGGCGTGTATGGAAATATTCACAATGGATGTGTCTGTGTACCTACACTCACCTTTTTGTCTTCAAATGCATTTTCAGTCTACATTGGCACAGAAAGGTGAAGATAACCACGGTTAATAACGGAATAATTTATAATACCTGGGAAACTACAAGAGGTTGATTCCACAAGGTGTTGTGGCAAAAAAAGGATTGCCTACCTTTTCTACTGGTGCATCCATCTTTGTGTGATGGGAATGTTTGTTTGTTTTTTATTAGAGATAAACAAAAGTTTAAAAAAAATGGTCAAAAAACTTTTTTCCCCCCCCCTTTTTCAACCAGGCAAATAATATGTATAAAAATTTAAATTCAACTATAAATACTGAAAGTGAAAAAGTGTGTGATATTGATACCCACCTTCTCCATGTCAGACTATTGCATTAAAAAAGAGGAAATTGCAAAGAAAAAACAAGAATTAAAGGAAAGCAATAGCAGAAGACTCCGAAATGCTTTAACAGGGAATGAGAGCAGGTTTGCAGAGAACCAGGGAAAATGCCACTGGAAGATTCCCACCCCAACTGATGACACAAACTCAATCAACTCCACTATGATCACCACAAGGAACTGTTGTTGCAGTAGGAGTGATTATGACTGCCGTTGCTGGGAGTAGGCACAGTACAATGGGGGAATAGGAGCACAAGAATGACTTGAAAGTGAATGAAGTTAAAACCATTCTGGACCGCAACAAACCTCAGCCTCTATTTTCTCCCTTATTTTCTCTTCCTCTTCCTCACTCTCCTCAAACTATGAGTGGTGGTTAAAAGACAACACACAAAATATGTAAGGCTCATCATTACCCGCCACACCATATTAAAAAAAGAAAAAAGAAAAAAAGACTTTTCTTCCAAGTGAGTATATGCAGGCATGTAAACATGTATACATATACATTGGACTTGCCTCCCATTCTAATGTAGAGTTGAGCTAGAAAAAGAGAAAACAAAAGACATGACTTTGGCTTTACTCTGTGCAAAGAAATAGATTTTCCATAATTACAGAAGTTCACTTCAATGAGTGAAGAGCTGAACTGGACTGTAAAAAAGAGCGAGCGCTTTATTAGCCAACTAGCAAGAGAGTAATGGGTAAAATAAGCTAAAAAAATATTCATATTAAGACTTTGCTAGTCAAAGTTTCCTAGTCTGCAAAAGAAATGTCTTTATTTTGATACCAACTTTGTGGTAATTTAAGTAAATGGGGCAGTAGCAACACCACATTTTGCTGCATTTAGTTTATCAGACAGTTAAGCTCAGTAGCTATCCATTGTGGCTTTCTTTCTATTGAATTTGTGGTAATTTGTTGTCGATAAGGTATTGCTAAATGGAATATTTATGCTAAATTAATATTTTTTTTTATTAACTGTTAATTTGTTATCACTATTATATTGGTTTTACAGTAAAATATCACATATTATTTATGTAATTGCATTAAGAGACATGAAGCAAAATACAAATACCTGTTATTTCTAGTCAATATTGTAAATAATCATAATAATTCACAATACAGGTTACCTGCCTATTATTACTACCACATGGGTTAAAGTAGGTGATAAAAAGGTGGTGGTAAATATGATTAGATTAGATAGATTGGATTAGATGAAACTGTATTTATCCCTTGGGTGGGTTCCTCCGGAAAATTCTGTTTCCAGTAGCACAGCACTGACAGAAGTTGCAGAATGTGAGCAGAAATATACCATATATACACACATGTATATATATATCAATATAACAAATATAGCAAATCCGTCAGTGACCCATCACAGTCAAGGAATAAGATTTTGTAATAATATTATGCAAACTATTTTCCTTTTACTCAATATTCAGTGATGTAATTAATGGAAGTGCCAGTCTGAGACACCCGCACACACAGAGCATTCACTATGTTTCAGTTAATGCCTTTCATCTATGATTATGTTGAGGAATCACCCTAAAAATAAACACGACAATCAAACTACAAAAACAAACGCACCAATGAAGGTCAAGAACTGTAATCTATGCGCAACATGCGCAGGCAAGTAGATGTGCACACATTAACAGCTACAGGCTAACACGTCATTAGACGCAAAGTTCACCAAAGCAGCTTGGAAGGAGACCACAATTAAAACGTTTGTAAAAGCAAACACAATAACACACTCAAATGACCTTAACCAAGCTGAATAGACTTACTTCAAAGAAGCTAACATAGGCTAAAAGTAACTAGAACCTTGTTATTTGTATCTTCTTTTTTTTTTTTTACAATGTTTAACATCTTATATTTTAAAAAGATTTTATAACAAAGAGAAGATGTTTCTGTTTGTATATGCTCAGTGATAGTTCTTAGAAAAAACAAATGGAATCAACAGGTTACACTTATATTAAAAAAAGGAATCACCCCCAAAATTGCAACCGATCTACAAGCTAAGGAAGCTAAATCAACATTCACTGTGACACACAGGGGCTTTGAGAGGGTACTTCAGCTACTCTGCATGATAAAGGAGGATTGTGGACTACATAAGATTATGACACTACTGGTTTAAAGTAAATATTGCACAATGTAAACTACAGGCTAACAAGACTGAACTATGATATATTATAATAAATTTTATTATTGATTAGTTAAAGTCTAACTGCTGCAATCCACAATACCCACCGGAGCCTTTGCTTCATCCTCAATTGCAACCTGCTACTCAAGCCACAGCATAAAGGAAATAATCAATACGGTGCTCCACAGCACACCATGAAAATGATTTAATTATATTAGAAAGATGTACATTTATATGGATAAATATCCACCCTGACCAGACTATATTGGAACCGTACCTCTTCTTCTTCTTCCTCCTCTTCTATGATTTCATTTTGCTTCAATTGTAAAGTGAAAACATTTGGTTGAAATATAGGCTACAGCATCCCACAGCTATCATCCTACGATCACTCCAACAGTATAAGTTAAATAAAAATTTTTTTAAAAGGGTTCCATATAGCTATGATACTGCATGCAGAAATGTTGTAGGGAATGAAGGCAGTGGGGAGGTAACAGCTAGGAGAAAAGCTATTGATTTTCAATGCTCTAGCTACAATATTGATATGGAGGACATGACTAAATTAAGTCTCTGCTTCAATACTCTAGCATAGAAGCATAGGGCTAACCACTGTAACCACTGATCTAGGGCTACACTTTCACTGACAGCTTCACATCAGGCATTAGGCATACAGATCTGAATATAAGATAATATTCAAAGCGTAAGCAAATGCTACTATGTCACATCTTAACACATCTTAATCCATTAACATTTGCCATTTACTTTAAATTAGCTAAACTACCACTACTGTACGTACCAATGCTTCTTGTATTGCAATCTGACACATGAAAGACACAAATGCAACTGTTGTACAGCAAATTTAAAATGTAATTTCATGAATGACTGATGTTTTTCTTTTTTTCTACACGAGTGACGCTACCAATTTATTAACAAAACCGGATACCATCATGCATCATGTCTTCATATCCATCATATTTAGACTCACCTGTTTGGCACCCATTGACTCAAACATCTTTTCCAGCTGGATTCTTAACTGCTGAACATTATTCATTAATACACAGGGCTACAAGAAGACAGAGAGAGACGTTAAGAGTGATTTTGTGATCTTTTTTTATGTATCATGTCCAATGTAATAAATGTTTTTTCAGCACAATTGGCAGAATTGGCTGAAAAAAAAAAAAAAAAAAAAACTTACAATCTTCTCTTTGTCAATATAAGATGGAAAATTCTTGGTCAGCATGGCACTGTACTGCAGAAGAACTTTGGCAATTGTCTGTAAAGACAGGTAGAAATAAAGGCATTTAAACGGCATTTACGGAAAAAAAAAGCTATTTAAAATCAAACTTCTCTCTTATCTCTTCAAAGGGGGATAATATTGTACTTCGGGGGTTTCGCTAATCAACATAAATATTCCAAAATGTGCTTTAATGTATTCTGTAGCAAGGAGACAAACAAATTCTAAAGTAGGACATTTTTCTCAGCAGACTTTTCCACAGGAGGGAACTGTTATGCCTAGTTCAACAATTCTTTTTAATCCAGCAATATAAAAATTCTCTTTTGCAAAAAGTCAAAATGTCCCACAAGACATTGCTATAGTGATTTAATAGTTTTTTCCCTCATATTTCGTGGTCATTTTTCAGAAACATTGGAAGTTTAAAGCAAATCTTTATTAATTCTAGAATTGTTAAACACAAATGCACACCATATTTCATGCAGCTCGATCAAGCTGGTTTGACTTTAAATGTCATCATCAGGTGGAGTACATTACCTTGGAAAAGCGGCGACTATACTGAGCCATGACCCTAGGATCAGGACATTCCAATTTCTTGATAATCTCAAAGCTCTGGTTGAGCTGGGTGAAGATGTCCACCACAGAGCAGGAGAACAGAGCATGCTCAGATGTCTGCTGGAACTGAGATGAGTACACAAATGACACTTACTTCTTATCAACACTCGTATAGTAGATAAAACAACATCTACAAGCAGAATGTTAAAGAACATCAACAAGATTTTAAAGCAGCTTTTTAATGTCCCCATGCTGATAGCATGGCTGTATCTGTAAACACAAAGATAACTTTTTTCAGTTCAGCACTATTTTAAATTAGAACCTCAAAGGTATCGTAGAGATATCATATCAAAGGGTAAGTTCTAGTTTTCTTACTCCATCTTTTTTGTCTCTTTCCAGAGCTCCATTCATAAATTCCATAGATACTTCCTCATTTTCGTCCAACCACTGTAGCACAAACTGCACAAACCATCTAAAAGTGAGAAATAAAGATTAGCAAATATGTTTGTTTTTTTTAAAACACAGTTCCTTTTATTTTTGTTTAGATGGATTATCAAAGTCAAAAAAGGCAATAACATTTGCCTTTTCTTGTGCCTGTCACTGAAAAGGTCAAATGCACTTACGATGGGTAGTCGGGTACAACACCCTTAAAGACTGGCAGCTCCTTGACATATTCATTGTAGAGCCACTTGACCTTGAAGTGCAGGTTCATGTAGTCTGTGCTCTTACACAGCCTGTGCTTCTCATGCTCTGCCGGTTTAAAAACATAAGGAGCCATATGAACTTAGGGATGTGAAGATTAAAGTCAACGTCCCCATTTTAGTAAAAGCTAATATAAGACAGCCAAAAGGTAAGGTGAAGCAATCATATGGTGCATATGGACTTCTGAGTATTGTAACAAAACCTCAAAGAACCCCAATGCATACAAC
>NW_024582993.1:129022-246735 GCF_018398535.1 Haplochromis burtoni | reverse complement strand
CCCCCACATTAACATGAAATCGTTTCTAAATTCTAGTGTATGTCGTTGTTCTTCACTTAAATTCTGAATGAACTTGTAAAATAATTCTACAGTATCCTCTTATTAAAGAAAAAAAAAATCGGACTAATCCAAAAGCTTTCTTTGGGAAACATGTTCTCTGACGGCCTAATGTTCAACAAAGACGAAAGAACACACACACTAATCCCATTTTATGTATTTGCTCACTGTAGAATGTGGTGTGACTAAATTCTAAAAGTCTTTGCTTTATTCGCTTTGAATGTTTTTTCTGAGATGAGATGTATTAATATCAAGCAATGGCGTGGCCTGCTTGAACTGCAGCTACACAGATATAAGGTAGTAATACAATCAAAGACTGTGAGAACTTTAAAATGTTTACAAAATATTGATTAGCCTTAAAATGAGCAGATGCAGGTTCTTTTTTATTGACATGCTTAAAAATAACAGCTAGAGCTTTGAATCGTAAGCACTCAGTGTTTCGTCTCTGTAGCAAACTCTCCATCTATGAACTTTTCATGTTTATTCAGATTGAAAATAAAGAAGGCGCCACTTGTGTGTTTTGATGCATTTTGTGAAACAGATATTTCACACTAGTCTCTGTAGGGGATTCATTTTGAGGACAAGGGCTAGAATAAAAACCGGGTGTCTCTGAACACCAATAGCGCTGTGGAGTACAGTATAATAGAGAAAAAGTGCAGAGAGGCTCCAGGGACACATAAGCAGCTTTCAATCCTAGCACATTTATTATATTCTCTCCAACTTCTTCTGTTCCATTGTGTCATTGCTACCCCAGTATTTCCTCTCCCCTTCTGGTCATTTTAGGTTTCCAGAGCTTCTTTTCTCATATGCTTGTTATCACACCCTGACTCTCCAGCTTTTTCCTTTACTTCTAGCAGACAAACTACAGTGCACCTCCACAGTCTAACCCAGCAGAATAATCTTATAAAGAGTCCAGAATACCAAGACCTACCTTCCATAGCATACTTCATGTCCTGTGCAAACAATGTCCACATGACCTCTGCTGACACCTTTCCTACATTAAGTTCTTGAGGGAACCTGAGACAGATGGGAAGATGTGACAAGGTGAAACCTAGTGGATTCCTGAGTTTAATGCAAGCATCCATAAAAATGTCCTAGATCTCTGGAAAAAGAATCAAGCAAAACATTTTGTTGAACTACTGCAGTTGAAGTAAAACCTAAAAATAAGGAGACCTGATTTTGATGTATTCAAGCGGCTTGAATATTTTAGGAGTAGAGTTGCATGACTCACTGGTTCAGTACAGGTGTGTAGGAGTTTCTGTCTTCTTCAATGATGGAAACAATGAGCATGATGAGTTTGGGCCAGAAGTCCAGATTCTTAATGCTTGGACCCTGCTCCTCCAGAGGAAGCTCCTCCTTCTTCTGAATAAAAACCAAAAGGAAAACAGTTAACATTATAGTCGCTCCTTTATTGAAACATTTTATTTTCTTCACCGGCCTGCTGCTACAGAGTCTGATAGCTGCACATTGTATCCTGCAGCTGTGTGACTCACCGTGTCCACAGGCTGGTATTGTCTGCTGTACAGCTCGTGGCAGTTATTGAAAATGTAGTCGTATGTAGAGTTGAGGCAAGCTTTGACACAGTCCCTCACAACTTGACTGGCTCTGGGCGGAGACTGTAACTCCTGGACCTGGAAAGAAGATGAAGATAGCTACAGAGTCAGTAGATGACTGCAAACAAGGGATATTTTATCAACTTGTCAATATCTGGCAACAACTTCAAGGGAAAAAACATTCAAGTCAACAAACTGATAAGAAGATACTACAAAGCTGAACTACAGATAAAGAATATGCAATGTTACCTACCTTCATCCTAAAAAAGGTAATGCTGGTTAGAAGGTCCACGGTGGATTTCAGATCTTGCAGGCGATCCTTGCTGCTGGCAGGGAAGTGATTCTAAAGAAGAAAAACACGTTTAGTTTACACGTTTTCACACTTTTCAAAGACTGTTGGCACAATTTGCACAAAAAATATTTATTGATCAGACGATGAAAAAATTCTTTTTTTTTGTTTTTTACTGGCACAAAAATATTAGACATATACATTTAGAAAACAAGACTAGTAGTGATACAAGAATCTCACCCTATAACTAGAAAGGTCAATGCGTAAGGAGTTGTGCAGCTGGTCTAAGAGCTTGACAAAGCGTTCTTTCTGTATGGGAAGAAAAGGGGAAAAAACATGTTCCTATATTAGAAAGAAGTTTGGCAATCTATTTGTGCATAAAATGCTATAGCGAAGAAAGGAAGAGAAAATAAAATAAAACAAAACAAAGTACTTTACTGTGTCTGTGTGTGTCAGTAGTACAAACCCCAAAATTAGAAGCAGCAAAGCGGTCGGAGGCAGAAACATTGGTGGAGGCTGTTGTGTGGGCGTAGAAGGCATTGATATTGGCCAGCAGGGTGCTCATCACTGCAGGGACTCCAGGACACATGTACTTAGAAGACAGACAGGCAAAGTGCCTGCATAGAGTAGCAAATGCAAAGCTTGGTAAGTACTTGGGTGGGAGGCCTTAAGACTTCTTCAACAATGTGTACCTGCTTACACTTTGTTGCAATAATGTCAGCATCCAGTTCAAATACCTTTATTTGGACAGTCTGCATGTACTACAGGCTCTTGTTTTCACGTGACAATTTCTATTAGGAATTGTCGTGCTATCTGCCCATCACCTACCTGACACATTTAGACTGAATAATAGCCCACTGAAGCATTTTTCTGCGAATGATTGACCTAGCTAACAGTCATCTGTATGGATGATGACACTGCAGTGAGACACATCCATCCTCACCCTGTTTATAATTGACTGTACCTCATCTGAAGGCCAGAGAATGACAATGGCACCAAGAGGTTTATTGATATGACCTCAAAAGACAGGGAAAGGAACATGGGGAATAAAGAGGTAACACATATTGACAGGTAAGAAGACAGTCCAATTCACTGTGTTTTTTTAGACTTACGTCATGGCCTGGTAGATGGACTCAATCCCATAGCGCATGGCAAACTCATCCACTACTTCCTGTCCCACATCATCGAAGTAGACTTTCCAAGAATCGTCTCCACGAGCCTCTGGAATTTTTACCACACCTTGACCAAGTACATCAGTTGAATGATGGAACAAGTTCTGTAATGGGAAGAAATGGACAGACTTGATCTAATTCACATGAACTTCAGAGCTAACACTAAAGCGTGAGAAGTGATGGTAAAGTTATGGTGGCTTTTTACTGAAACAAATATGATGAGATTGTTGCAATTTACGCTTAATATTATTTTTACTGCATGTGTGTAGAATACAGACTTGAAAAGCTTTGGTTTGACAGATTATAGGATTTTCAGTTTCATAAGCACAGGTCCTTTAGCCCTGATTCAAAATTTGATTTGTTTTTTTCAGGGAAGAGGTTGGATTATGGAAATATCACTGTGCCTTTAATCCTGTCCAAATCTATCACGTCTGCAGTCAATCTGTGCAACACATTGCAACAGCTACAATAGTGGTTGCAACCACTTATGCAAACCCTTTGTGTGGAGAAGTTGCTGAATATCCAGCGTGTCTAGGTAATTAATTGTGATTCTGCAGAATCATATACCTCATGCAAACAAGTATACTGCACGTGATATGGAGCCACTTTCTCCTCTCCTTTGATCTCCACGTTGATTTGGAGGCGAATGGCACCAGACACAGCTGATTTGTCTGTCCTCTTCTCTGTATTTAAGTACAAAACAGTCAATCAGATGCACATCGGGAATGTCTTGATTCATAACTTGAGTCCAAATCTGTGACACCAAAAGCACTCTAAACTAGGTCTGTTAACACAACCCTAATCACAGACTATTAGCTTGGCAATTCTATTGTAAGGGCTTCTGTTTCTACAGTTTGATGGTCGTCCAGAGTCAGCGATGATAATAGAAGTCCTCCAGCTGATAGTGAGTGTAACAAAGGCAATGGGCTGCATGAGTCTGTGCCTGATAACAGAAGACATTTGAGCTAGAGCGTTTCTGGAGGTGGAGTTCTTGGCGGCTCACCCCTGCTATTTGCCCTGACAGGCAAATCATTTGGGGTAATTTGTACATGTCGCTAGAGTGGTCGATTTCCGACTGGAGTGCTGCTACTTGATAATCACATATCAGGAGGTGAAAGGAAGAGAGTCAGAGAGGGAGGGAGAAAGAGATAGTGAAAATGTTTTGTTTTTTTCCCCCCTTTCTCTCATGAACTAGGTATATTACATCATTAATCATTAATTAAGCATTCAAATCCAATTCATAATAAAACCTATCAAAATAAATATTTGATCATACAGTTTTCAGGGAGATATTAAACCAAGCAAGTCAAATCTCCCAGCTTAAAAAAACAAACAAAAAAAAAAAAACCCACACAAAACAACAACAACGGTAGATTTATGGGCACATTCATATTCAGTGACAAGCTGTTGCACTTGAAGATTTATTACTGCTGCTGTCAGGTCAATTTTAGCACTTTAATCAAGTATGAACAAAAAAATGTGCTTAAGAAAAGTGAACGCCTCACCCTTACATACAACATATGAAGAGATACGAAGACGCAGAGACAGTAATTCAGAAATATTATTCTAAAGACAACATTTGTTTGCCCACAAGACTGGGATTAGATTTTATCCTGAGAGGTATTCAAGCTACATATATTCATGCTGCACAACTAGTGCTCATGTAGACTAGCATACAGGCCTGACAAATCAGATCCTGTATACTTGTTAATTATTTTGTTCAGGCATCATCCTAATGAAACTTCCCTGCACACCCTAGGGATAGAATTGGGGGGTTATCGTGAAACTTTTTCCTTAAAATTATCACAACTTCTTGCTAGCAGGGAGAAACTCATTTAAAATGTAATCAAATAAGCTAGTATTTTCATGCAGACCAACACAGGCCTTAGGGAAGCAACATGCCTGGGTATAAATATGTTTGCTGCAGGGAAAGGAGATGTGACTAATGAGGTACAAACAACAGACTGGACTTGCTGAAAGCAAGGCTTTTAGTGCCAAACAAAAACATACAGATGTGAAATTGATGTAACAAGCAGATGAGATCCAGGTTATAAACAGGCATGGTAACATGATACAAGGTGTGACCAAAAGATTGGGAGTAGATATTGGGAGCTTTAGTAGGTATTGATGCATTTAACAAAAAAGATAAATACATAAATAAATTTAGCTGAGCTTTACTTGAAAGTCATATTCACACTACCTCTCAGATTGCGCTGTCGAGGACCCATTATGACCACTTACACTGTGCGTTCTGTGACACTGCCTCCCCTCCACATATACTATACAGTTTTCTTCATGATGTCTATTAAAAAAAGACAAGAAAGCCAACTGACCCAGGTTATACCAGACATCCATTTCTCCGCTCAGCGTTCGGACTTCAATGATGCTCTGTCCCAGGAAATCGTCAGATTCCCTCTTCAGACGCTGCTTCACTCTGGACTTGATGTCATCATCTTCATCCCACACTCGCACTTTGATTCGGTCTGAGGAATTGTGGCACTCACTAACAAAACAAAACAAAACAAAACAAAACAAAAAAAGGAAAAAAAAAGAAACATAAACTGAATAATATTAAGTTACAAGATGATAGATACTACAAGGGAGTAATTAAGGTGAGCACTTACAGCACTACTGATAACAAGCGCTCAAGGAACAACAACAAAAAAAAAAAAAAAAACACCCCCCCCCCCCCCCACAACTTTTTTGATTTCATAACCAAGAAACGACTCACAAATGGAACTTTTCCTCCCAGACTGGATTGAGGTTTCCATAGATGGTCTTTGTTCTCTTCTTGGTCTTGCCCACCTGAACAGTGACATACGGATCACTGGATCCTGTCTTGTCTTTTGCCTGAAGTCCTTGTGCACAAACAACTAACCAAGACATAAGAAACAATAAAAAATTACAGAGAGCACATGTAACATAGCTCCAAAGTTGTCGTTGAGCTGTGGTGGCAAAATACCTGTGATTGTGATCTTGGCTGACCACTTTGACGTCCCATCCAATACGCTTTGTTTGATGGTTTTCATCTGCTGTGCATGGATGGCTTTGCTGATGACAAACACTTCCCTGATCAGCTCAAAGATTTCTGGTTTGTTCCTTTCCCTGATCTTCATCCTGTCCTTCATGGCCATGATGATATTTTGAGTGCGGTCTTCAGCTCCATGCTTAGAGCTCTTCTCTGCCGCACCTAAATATTTATTTAAAAAAAAAAAAAGAAAAAACAGACCGAAAAGGCTTGAAACTAAAAAAATATACATATGCCACTTCAGTGGTTACAAGTTAAATAAAAAAGATTTTTAATGTGGGGAAAATATTCTTAAACATTTGAGACAAAATTGTAATGAAACAGCTTCCCGATAACGTAAAAATGTAGTTTCAGATCCCTGATGGAAACTTCTGTGAAACATTTCCTTAGTACTCACGCTGCAGACAGTCAGCATTCAGTAATTCTTGGCACTTTTCATGGCACTTGACACCACACTCAGAACAACGCATGCCTTGCCGTGCGATTCCCCACAGGAGCCCCTCACACTCATAGCAGTATGTAGGTGTAGTCGCTGTCCACACCTCGAAGTTATGTGGTGTGGTGCAAGATATGGGGTAGATAAGAGCCTGCAGGGTCTTCTTGTAGACATGATTTTTCTACAGAAGGAAGAAGATCTATTTTTAAAAGTCCTAATCCAGGGAAACCAAAAAAAAAAAAAACCCTTATCAGTTATAAGGACGTGCTTATGCTGAAAGGCCGATGGAGTCACAACCATGAAAACTGTGTCACTGGGAAGTTTTTGAAACCGACAATATCCAAAATGCAAAGCAGAAGTTTTTTTTTCCCCCCGCATACTCACCAGCTCCTCATCCTTAATTGATGATCGAGCAGCCATTGCAGATGCGATCCCTGCCTTCCTGGCTTGGACAAGGGACTGAACAACATGACAAAATACAAAGAAAAGAAAAAAAATCAGCAAAGTTTGTGTACAAAGTCAAAACAACCCACAACCAAGCACACTGAAAAACAGTTCTGCAACAATAAAAGTCAATATGGTTAAAAGGTTTGAGGGGTTAGTTATAAAGGTGGTTAATAGAATTGTTATTATCTTTATTCTATGAACTTGATGAACACTTACCATATGGTGAGAACCCATGTGAGTATTATTAGTACCAAGCAAGTTAGCCCAAAGTCAACATTATAAAACATAGACAGGCCTTTGTTAGTAGTTTATTCTATCCAGTCAATTTGATCAAAAAGAAGAAAAACAACGTTAACCAAAAGGTGAGGGAATGACCTGTTGGCAATGTATTTTGATGGGAATGTTGAATAGAAAGAAAAGTAACCCAGGACCAAAAGGACACATGCAAATGTCTTAAATTGTAATAAACAGGAAGTATGGCAGAGATCAACATACTATGCCTGGTAACTACTGTTAACTGTCCTAGTTTATTTTGTACTTCAGTAGAAAAGGGAGTGTCAACTAGGTTCTATAACTTACCATAGCCTGACCAAGGAGAGTGAATGCATTCAAGAGAGTTGTGGGGAATAATTTTGGGTTTAAGAGAGGAGGGAGAGAGACATTAGCAGGCTGATTTCATATTTGTCTCCATTCTTTGAAACAACTCCATCCCAAATTCAGTGTAAAAGAAAAACTAACAAACAAACAAAAACTATTGTTGTACTGGTCTCATTTATAGAAACACTCACAGTAAAGAACAAAGAACAAACTGAATGAGATACAAAATACAGTGTATTTATAGGAAAATAAACAATAGGTGAGTACTGACCACATCGCTGACCAATGGGATAGGCTTCTTTTTACGTAGGTCCGGCATACTGTCAATTCCATACAGACCAGAGCCTCCACTACGGAACAAGCAAAACAGTTTTTATTTAGGTTTAAAATACAAATTTATTTAATCTAACCAAACTTCACCAATACAACACTATGTATAACTTACCCTGTTTTGACCCATGCCTGTCGAGTACTGGGCTCAACATCTCTGACCTGTAAGTATTTTAAATGGGAGAATTTAGGCTAGTGGCTTACAAAGACATAAAGAACTATGTTATGAGAGGAGCGGTGTTTGTGGAACCAGGCTTGGTTGAGTTTGACCTCTCTGATGTCACAGAACATGCAAATTAAAAAACAAACAAACAATAAAATAAAAAAATAATTAAAAGATGGGACTAAAATGAATGCTGCTGAACTCTTTAATTAGGTTAAGTGAAATTAAAGTGTGGACCACGATCACAGTATGTAGATGCAAAACTAAAGAATACATTTTATTTCCAAATAGGACAAAAGCACGCCCACAAAATTTTTGTCCGGGTGATTAAACATGCATAGAAGGGATTTTTTTATTTCTTCCTACAAGTATAACTTTTTCCTTTTTCATTTATTTAGTTGACAGTGGAGTTTCCTCTGGGGTTCTTTCTAATAGATTTTGATAGTGTTTGAAAATATTATGAAGGCGAAAACAGAACGTGACACAAGAAATAACACCACAAACATTGTAAAGTTACAGCAAGCTCCTGGTAAATTATTCTGTAACAGATTAACTAAAGTTATCAGGCAAATGTCTCATTTAGAATGTCAATAATACGTTCAGACTAAAAATTACACATCTATGCAGTCAATACCATATATAATGTGTATTTAGAGCATTATGCTTTGGAAACAACAAGAACTTATGTTGATAAGAAAAGTAAGAACAGTACTGTGTGGGGGGGATGCACACAAATTAATAAATAAACAAACCGAACAAAAACAAAATAATGTAGCTTGAACATGGAGCTAATATATTTCAAGTAACCTGATTATCTTCTCTCCAACAGTCTGCAAAAACAAAACAAAATACAAGTAGCATTATAAATCAAGTTGAGTAGCTGTACATGAGCAAAGTCAAACAATTTTGTAACTAAAGGAAATGCATTTAGTTCACTACAAAAATAAAGATTTGATTTTTGCTGTTATTACCAGGCTTGCAAGTGGTATATATGCAAAAAATAAATGAATAAATAAAATACCTGATACAAACTCATCTTGAGACTGAGATCCTTGGGACCCTTGGGAGCCTTGAGAACCATGGGATCCCTGTGCAGATTTGGACAGTCTATGACGAGTTTGCCTCTTTTCTCTTAGAATACGTTGGAAATTCTCTATACGTGCTCTGTGACTGGCATCAGTTAGCCTGCCTTGCTTTTCATCAGTCAGCCTTTCTTGATTTTCTTCATGAAGAACATGGTTTTCCCTTATGGGACTTAAGCGCACCTCCTCTTGGTTACGAACTGGACTTTCATCCTGCCTTGTTGCATACTGGTGGTCAGGCGTTATATCAAACTTGGACAGTTCTTCATCTGTTGAATAGTCTCCTTTTCCTTGTGAAATCTCTACAGAGTGATATTCTGTTGGAGTTCCAGGAGAGGGGCTTGCTTTATGTGGAGATGCTTGAAGGGAGCATGATAGATTCTCGTGCATCTCAAGACAATCCATGTAGACTGAAGGATCACTGTCCTCCTTTGAGGTGGCAAAGTGAGGATAATTCTCTGTAAGGCTAATCTCTCCCTCTGTATAATCTACAGTGATATGCTCATCCTCAGGTTCAGAAATTTGTTTACCCAAGGATGGGGGTGCCTCTGTACCACTATCATCTTTTTCATCTTCGGTATTCAAACCTTCCAACTTTTTGAAAGCCCCTTTTAAAGCTGACCTGACCGTGAGTACAGCCTTGCTAAAACTTATTGCATCAAAACCTACGTCAGCAGTCCTGGGTGTGCTTTCAGGATCTATTTCAGGTGACTCTGGTGACAGTGTTTCTCCTACATCCTCCCTGGAAATGCTGTGATCTGTCCACTCTCTGTCCAAACTCTCAGCAGAACCGAGATCGAGAGTGTCCCCAGATGACGGGCAATAATCACATGGTGAATGTGGCTCTAAATAACCATCATCACAGTCTGTCAACAACACAGTGGAACAGCTCAAGCTCCAAGAGGGCCCACTCTCAAGTTCATTCGCACAGGCATCTGTGGTGTGGTATCCAGAACTACGTGAAAATGGACAGTTTGCAGCACAGTCGCACTCCAAGTTTTCTCCCTCAGCTTCCTGTCTCAGAGGCCTCCAGTCCACCTGACTGGAAGAACTTGAAGGTGAATTATAATGGGTTCCAAACAACAATGAAAGGTGCTCTGAACTGTTGTGAGAAGAATGACCTGGTGTGCTGCTTTGTGTGTCCTCTCTTGCACGTCTGTTCCAAACTCCTAGAAAGCTCTCAAGCTCTTCTCCACTGTTTGCACAAGAGGAAACATCCTCCTCACTCCAACCACCTTCTCTACTAATACTGTGCTGAATATCAGCAGTTGGCCATCTGCTATACTCCGTGTCACCAGGAAGAAAGGCTGCCTCTGGATAATTGGAGCTCTGACATGATGACAATGAGCTAGTACTTTGGTAGTTTTGGTCACAGTGAAGCTCCAGGTAACAGACATCAGACAAGCGCATGTCTGAACTCTGCTCCAGGTACTCTTGATCTTTTTGATGGACTGTTCTGCAAGTGGCTTGATCATGCCATTGTTTGGGGGATCTATGTGATGATACATATCCTGAATCTCTTCCATAATCATTGCAGTCCAGCAAAGGATTGGGATCACCTGTGTGAGGAGAAGAGATTGCATTCTGCCTATCCAGACTTCCATGCCTGGTGTGACGTGTTTGAGAAACAGGGCTAGGATGCGTTACAGCTGAAGCCCCGGAATATAGCTCACCTATTTCACTGAGCACTGCATCGACACAACAAGATACTTCATCCACTGAGCCTCGCACAGACGTTAGATACTGCCTCAGGTCAGAAATTTCCTCTTGGATCTTATTAATTCCTTTCAGCTCCTTCAGGATATGCTCCACTACGTTACTATGGTCTGCTTCCTCATCCTCCATCTTCTGCCTCCATTCCTCATTTGTGATTCTTTCAAGAATCTTGGGGATAGAAGCCTCCACAACTTCACTGCCATCTTGGCAATCAGAATTTCTGTCTTTCTCAGATATGGTGGGGTTAGCTTTGGTTATTGTTTTGCTGACTGATATCTGGTCATGAAATGAATTATCTTCTGGTGCCTGTAGACACTTCTGTAGTTTTTTACAGAGACTTTGCCCTACATTGGGAAGCTGTGTTTTTTTCTTCTGCAGCTCACTCTTCTTGGGTGAGAGTGGAACTGGCTCCAGTTCATTGGGTTCATCCTCTCCACTGACGTGTCCTCTGGGAAACATCCCTGAGAATTGGCACTTGTGATCAACTGTTCCTACACATGGAGATATCACTGCCTCTGTGACTCCTCCTTAAGATGGGTCAAGTATAAGCCAGCATCTTAACCTGCATATGAGTAAGTATCTGCAAGTAAGTTATTTTGTTGAAAAAGCTTTGAAAAACCATGTGATTATTATGCCTACCAGCTCTCTGTTATCAGATGGCAGCTAAATATGATAAAACCACCACATGAACTTTGGAACTGTCAACTTGCCCTACTACCAACAATTAACTAAAACACAGGTACATAAATAAAACAAGTACAGGAAAGGTAATGATAAAGTATGCAAATGTATGCATTTTGAAAGTAGTGATTTTAAATGTAAACTCTTTTTTTTATAATTCCCTCAATGAGAAAGTAATTTATCTTTCCCATTTTTATTAAACCCATCAAGTGAAAAACACAGACACATAAAACTTTACTTTTTTATGACCACTAGCTCAGCCCACAGTGGAGTTCTAATTCTGACTATGCACAATATTTTAAACACTGGACAGAAAGTTCATTTGCTTTCTGGATTAAAGACATCCCATATGGAAAAGAAATAGTAAAAACTTATATGATTTACTCATGAAAGTGACCACTTTCTCAATACTTTCATATATTGTTTTAGTAAGTATCCAAAACATACAAGTTTTCATTTATATAATTTTTCAAGGGATCTTATATGTGTTTTCACTCTTGTATGCTTTTCATACAAGTTTCAAGCAAGACAGATACAAACTTTATAAGATTTATATACATCTTTTCCGGGATGGCTGAATGCATTTCAGCACACATGGAATACCTCTATGAGAGACTACACTACTCTCCACAATACAAATGCTGGATAGACATTGTTTTAACTGAGAGTCAGTGAGAGTGGCAACTTCCAGAATGAACGCCATGCAGCTGCTTAGATCTCTGTAATTAGGATGCTTTGGAAAGACAGCACAGTAATTAGATGACAGGTCAATTCTCTCCTCTGAGGCCATGCCATTCTTACACACCCTTACCAGCTGCATGGCTTAATAGCTCTGATCCATTGGTACACACTGGAATGACAACTGAATACCCCGACTGTAACATAAATCTGGTTCTGGCATTACTTCATTCACAGAGGGCATTTACCATAGCTCTGTGATTTTGTCTTCTTCACTGAGACAATTACCAAATTCTCAAAAATGTAGAAGATGTTGCAGTGGTTTCAAGGTCAAGTTCTGTTCATCATCCCTGCTTTAATACTGCTTGTAACTCAAATTAAGGAGTTTTAATTGGACACGGCAGGATTTCTTAGCTCTACAAATAGTGCACTATATAATTCTTTTGAGATTTGTAAATGCTACTTTAAAAAAATATTATTAATAATATCATAATTATATTATATTTAAAAATCGTAATAAAATTCACACTTATCTCTTCCATCTCTGTGACTAAATATCTGGGTAAAAAAAACCATAGGAGGCCTTGGCTTCTAAAATATAAATTACAAGAAAATTAAACATTTTATAGAGTTGTAATATTTTCATTTAAGATGGCCTCAGACTAAAGTAAGCTTATTTCTGGGGACTTTCTCTGTATTTTACAATACCTTTGTAGTCAATTTGCTTTATAACATAACTATACCTTGGCAAAGTTTTAGGAAAGCAAATGTCCAATTCTATTAAGTAAACTAATCCAGGGAGTGCATAATATAATTGCTAAATACATTAACACACCCCTGCACTTGAGGTCTCCAATAAGCACTTTAGCACAGAAGGTGTGTATTACCCTGATAAGCGTTTAGTGGGTAGAAATGTATAATCAGCCAATCAAAACTGACTGTTTCAGTCACCAATCTGAGAATGAAAATAAGCTGATGATCTTATCAGCTGAATGGAATCCCCCTATCCTACATTTACAGGCAGCAATGTGCTTCACAATAAAATTACAGTTATAAATATTATTTTATTCCATAAAATAATTATTAATAGCCATATTTAATTTACAAACATACCAACTAATGCTAGTTTTAGACATACTTGATGAATATGTGTAAACAAACAAAGTCGCATCAATGTGTAACTAATTAATTGATTGATTGACTGATTGATCATAATAACTGAGGGGCAGGTAGGGGTTCGGGCCATATTCCAAGTGAGTCAATCTTCAGCGGTCTCCCTTTCCCCCCCCCCTTTCCTTATTAAATAATCCACAGCTTTCATTAAAAAGAAAGAAAAAGAATAAGTAAAAAAGGCATCTTGCTTTTGACTTTTTTAGCTGGCTTCTTATCAATGAGTGAGATTTTAGAATACTGAAAGAAAGAAGAGATCCCTTCTTGACATTTAATTGGCTAAACATGGTTGCGTATCCATGCACTACAATACTACATCTTCCATACAGTAACTTGTACAATCTATATTTTTAATCAAAGTATATGTTAAATATATATTTAACATAAATATACTAAATAAAATGTAATCCTTACCTTATCAGAAAGAATGAACAACCTGTAGATACCATCTTATAAAATTGATTAATTCCACATGGAGGGTTGCTCAGCAGCTCGTAATAGCAATTCCCTGTATTTTATAAAAATATTTACCCAGTTGTACTGGTGAACATTGTTAAGTGTCAATCAAACCAGCAAATCTTCCTTCAAGTTAAAAAAAATATACAAGTGCTGAGTTCCTGATTTCTACAACCGAATTAGCCAGCACAGCACAAGTAGATGATCACACAGCAGTTCACCCTCTGTTAAGTAGCTATCCCTCCCACCCTCTTGCATGCTTTCACTGCACTAGCTCTCTCTCTCTCTCTCACTGTTCTCTGGGAGTGTATTCCAGTGCAAACCTAATCTGAGGGTGTAAGACTACCAGCTTTTAGCTGATCACAGTTACTGTAAAGAGTCATTTGTCAAAATGTATTGTTTTTAAAACTTCAAAAACATTCAAGCTAAACACATTGGCAGTACTACTATCCCTGAGTGACTAAATGAGAATTTGTGGAGTCGAAGGATAATGTGTATAAACTTTAAAGCATATCTCATCAAGTATGGGTTATGGATTTGCCTCCCATGATTCCTTGCTGTCGTCAAGTGTGATTAAATTACTACAATCTCATTCCAAACCTTTCTTTGAAAATAAACAAGCACGTATGTTTTAGGGTATCAAATCTAGCATTTTCATTATGCTAGTCACTGTGACACCACACGAAAACTTTCCAATTCTAATTAATTATAATCTTTACCAGCAGCCTTGTGTGATAAGTATTTCCTTGCATCATTTAATGATTAGCACTTAGACAGCTTTCACCCTTGATTTATACTCATGTCTTCAATCACTCATTTATAGTTCATGTTCATCTCAACCACTTCATGGAAGTCATCATTATTATAATGAAGGCATGCAAGGGCTATATGCCCTGCTCCTTGATTGCCATGCTGTTAAAGCTTTAGTCAGGGAGGATGAACTATAGTTATGACTAACAAATCCCAATATTGTCATTATGAACACAGTAAAGTCCAGTCTTTCTGACTGGTCTTAAATTATTAAATTTAACATCTAAACTTAAAATTCTCCAGAAATGGTAATGCAGATTGCACCTATATTTGGTCACATTACAGTTGATTCCATAATGCCACAATTGCCTTTTTAACAAAGGTCATTTGATTTGTAAAAAACAAACAAACAAACACACACAAACACTGGGCTAAAGATACTGATTACAAGCTATACAGTATATGGAGATATGTGTCACTGCATATATTCTGTTTTCGCACATTCTGATAAAATACACAACAACCGTTTAGTAAAAGAAACATAAACATAAAAAACATAAAAGAAACACAACATAAAAAGAAATACTGGTAGCCACCGCTACACCACAGCCTTCTAACAGATGTAAATACGTAAGATTTTAGTTGATTTTCAAAAAAGTTGACATCTGAACTTGACCTTGAGTTCAAGGTCACTGAGTTCAAAGATTTTTAGTGGCTGCAACTTGGTAATTATTTGAAAATCTTTGGTGACGTCCTTCTTGAGTTATCGCTTTCAGGAGATTTTCAGATTTTATCCCTGAATTTGTCAAACATAGCAGATATCCTTGGAAGAAGAACATAGTAAGGACTTTTGTGAGCAAAACATCTACTAATTCAATATAGATTTTTCATGCAGTGAGTAATCTGCCTAAAATCAACACTATATTTCTTATTTTGAGTACCACATGAAGAGAGTAAATTCCACATTTAAGACTCAATAAGATGGAGAGGAGACAAAGATATCTCATATAAGTTACAAAATGAAGACTACTTAAAAATTAGAGGATCATAAAAACTTTTGCTGGGTAGTTTTAACAGAGGAGCACATTGTTAGTCGTGTGCCTGCAATTAGGACACCAATTCACTAGAAGTAATATCATTCTAGTACATTTTAGTGCATCTGCATGAACATTCAGAGAGACTAAACTCAACCAGTTTCAAAGGATTGTATGTATAAACGTGCTTGCAAATGTTGTGTGTACAAGGACTGGGAAAAGAAGAAAGTTGGAATTAAGGGTTAATAACAGATTGAACATTGTTGGAGGAACTGAAGTTAAAATACTACATACCTCCCGCAGTTGAACTCTGACTTTAGTGATGGCCTTCATCCAATGAAGTCTGGATTGGGAAAAGGGTAATGGTGGTCCATCATCATCATGGAAACTAGGTCTAGGTTACATGGATTGAAGCATTAGATGAAAAGAAGAGAAAGAGGAAATCTCTCAGTTCTCAGGCATTTTCATTATATCAAACACATTTGAATTACAAGCAAAAATGTACCTGTGGAGTTTGGGGGATCCTGTCTCTGCTGTAGTATCACTTTTTATGTCCTGTCTTTTGTCAGGGGACAGCCTATCCATCTCCCGCTCACTGACCACAGAGTGTCCATTGATGGAGAGATTTGTGCCATTTGTGCATAGCTGCCCATTGGTAGAAGGGTGAAAACCAGTACTATGATAGGAGTGGAAGGACTCCTCCAGTTCTGACCCTCCAGTGCTCTCGTGGCCAGTCTCACTAAGCTGGGAGCTGGTCTGGCTAAGATTTCCTGATGACCCAAAGCGACTACTTTCCACTGGACTACAATGGTGAGAAAGGAGTGAGAAAAACATTCAGAATGGTGAAATATCATTTCTGAATATTTTATAGTTTTAAGTTTGCACTACAAAAGACTGAATGGATTCGTAAAATATGATGATTACTAGATGTACACGTAAAAAAATATTTAACAAATGAAAGTGTATAAATTAAAGCAGAATTCCATGACAATGTTGCAAACAACTTAATTCATAAAATGTATATAGCCCAATTCACAACAAGTCGGCTCAAGATGCTTTACTCAATTGCTGAAACACATACACGTGTGTGTGTGTGTGTGTGTGTGTGTGTGTGTGTGTGTGTGTGTGTGTGTGTGTGTGTATATATATATATATATATATATATATATATAATGATAATAGTAATAAGAATGTTTGAGTACAATGTAGATACAGCCAGAAAGTTAAAACTCAATACAACATTGTTGTGGAATTCGGATTTAAAATGACAAATGATACAGCAGATACTAAACACAAAAAGGCCACACTGAACAACACAGACAAAGACACAAAATAACTAAATTAGTGAAAATTGACTGCAAAGCTGAATAGGAAAAACTTTTTTTCCCCAAAATTCCCACTTCACAAATGGGGGCAGGGAGGGAGGATGCCATTTATTGTACTTTTACTAGCCTTTTTGTATTCAACAGAAGATTAGACTGGTTGTCCAGCTGCACTCCAGAGTTAGGACCTGCAGAGGGGTGAATTTCTACAAGCCTTTCCTCCTCTTTTGGGGTCAGGGATGCTGAAGGATCTACATCAGGAGTGGAGATGCAAATCTGGGGAGTTGCTATATCATCTGTGGAACCTACCGGTACAGTTTTTTCGGCTTCAGTTGTTTCGACCTTTTGTACAGTCTCATTGCTTGCTGAACTGTTGTTAGTTTGGAGTTGAGAAGTTATAACTGGGACAGCTTGTGATTTGGATGGCTGTGTCTGCTGAGGAAAACCTGCATTTTCCCCCAGTAATGAAATGGTGGATGGCTCTTGTTTTTCAGTATTAGGTTTTTCCTCTTGAAATACGCCTCCAGAAAGGTTTTTCAGCCCTGAAATTAGGCTACTACCTCCTTCTGTCTGAGACAATGATGAAGCAAGTGATGGTGCTGATGACATCAGGGATCCAAGAGATTTTACTGCATTGCTCTGTGCTGATATAAACCCAAACAAAGACTTAGCTTGAGAAGACTCTGCATTGTTGGGCAACTGATTAGGAGGTAAAGTAACATTAACATCTGCCTCTGTTACATCAGGTGGGACTGACTTGTCACTTTCTTTACTCTCAGGGTCCTCTTTAATAACCATGGGCTTCTCATGTATCACTTCTCCCTCCCCTTCTGGCTTTTCTTTTTCATTGTCAACTACCTGATGAATGACAGAAATGTCTTTTGCTGCACTTGAAACAGTAGAAGTTTTTAAACAAGCTGTTTCAGCTTCCCCAGCACTGTCATTTATTAAGCTGCCAGGCTTCACTTGATCTTTATCTTGCAATGTTGAGCCCATCATATTTGCACTGGTGATTGGTTTGGGTACCGCTGGCACAGATTCAGATGGCTTAGGTGGTTGTCCCATTGCACTGGCTGTTGGTTTTGGTATAGCTGGCACAGATTCAGATGGCTTAGGTGGTTGTCCCATAGCCCCAAACAAAGATCCTCCTATGCCACCAAGTAAAGTTGATGCTCCAGTTTGTGATCCTGCAGTCTGACCAGTAGCTCCTCCAAACATACCTCCAAACAAAGAACCACCAGCATGAGGTGTAACTCCAGAAGCTCCAAACATTCCACCCAGTAATGAGCCACCACTCTGGGGAACTGCAGATTTGGCACTGGATCCTCCCCCAAACATCCCACCTAATATTGAACCTCCGGTGGTGGGGGCAGTGGCTTGAGTAGCAGACTGAGGAGCGGACCCTTTAAATAAGCCTCCAAGTAATGATCCACCTGTCTGGGGAGACGCTGCCTGGGCACTGGGGCCTCCAAAAATACCCCCTAGTATTGACGCACCAGTCTGAATGGAGGAAGGTTGGGGTGCTGTTCCTCCCAATCCAAAAGGCTTTTGCTGTTGCTGACCTTCAGTGGGAGTAGGGGTTGGTTTGAAAAGGGTGGACGTGAAGCTAGTAACTGTATCTGACTTGTCTGGTACTGGAGGTTTCTGCTGTTCTTGGACCAAAGAACTTACAGACTGAGGGAATGGCATTTCCTCTTCTGCATTAGATGTTTTTGTATCTTGACTCAACTGACTACTACCTGCAATCTCTGAATTGACAATTTGTTCTGTTGATGCACACATTTCAAACTCTTTAGACTGATTTTTTTCAGATAAAGCAGTTTGCTTATCAGTATCTTGGCAACTTACTTCTTCTATGAGACTATCCTCACCTTTAGACAAGCTTGCAGCAAGAGGCTGAACTTTATTCTCAAGTGTATTTGGGATTTCCACTTGATCGTTGCTTTTGATCAAAGTATTAATTTCACTTGTATCACCACCAGTTGAAACAGTTTTACTGTCAATGGCTTTTTGCTGATCAGTTACAGTTGATGTAGTGCTGTTGAGAGTGGTAGTTGATATTTTTTCATTATTAGATGTTGGAGTAGTTGTTGCATCTGAAGTAGATCCTCCAAACACTGAAAACAAACTTGTGTCATTTGGACCAGAAGCGCCAGTTAAAATACTACCTAGAAGAGATGTACCTGTCTGTACACCAGCTGTTGGAGATGGTGAACTGCCCAAAATCCCTCCGAATATAGAGTTTTTATTTTGAGTTGCGGAAGTCTGATCAGCCCCACCAAAACTTCCACTTGTGGACCCACTAGTCTGCACAAGAGATGAAACTGTTGAACCACCGAATATACCACCCAAAATAGACCCAGCAGACTGGGATCCAGCAGCCTGGGAAGCAGATCCTCCAAATAAGCCTCCAAGTAATGATGACCCTGGCTGTGATCCTGTAGTTTGGGGAACAGAACCACCAGTCTTGTTGAGACTAGCTTGTGGAGCAGTCTGCGGTACAGACCCTCCAAATAACCCACCTAGCAATGATCCTCCTACTTGAGATGATGGTGTTTGAGGTGAAGAACCTCCAAACATTGCCCCTAACAGAGAACTTCCAGTCTGTGAAGAGGGCTGAGGGGCAGAACTTGCAAACACTGAAAATAACCCCTTGGCTGATTGATCTTTCAGGCCCGATGATCCAGGTGTAGATCCTGTAGTTGACAGACCTGTTTTGGTAGAACTTGGCTCAGTGCTGGGTGTAGAAAATAAAGAAAGGAAACCTTTTCCTGGCTCATCTGAGATAGATCCAGTTGAAGATGGAGGATGTGGGTCTGATCCACTAATCACAGAGGCTGAAGGTTCTTTAGAAAAAGAAGGATCCTGGGGTGCACTCTCTGTGCTCATTTCCTTATGCACAACACCACATTCTAAATTTGAGTGCTTAGACATAACATCACTGGCTTCAAATGAGTCACCACAAGTATTTGTGGTAACTACTGTAATATCACTAGATGGGACAGCATGCACTTGACAGGAGTTACTATCAGATTTGTTCCCTGAGAATTCACTAGAAGGGGCATCTTTGAGGACATGGTCACTTGAAATAAATGCCATCTGGGAAGAACTTTGTTGTGAATGAATAGCTGGGGACTCTTTGGCAGAGGTGGCAGCAGATGAACTGGTAGTCTGTTGTGGTGTTGGCAAAACATCGTTAAAAACAGAACACATACTCTTGGTTGGTTCTTTTGGGACTGCAGTCCCTGGTGTGTAGGGCATGTTTGTATCTCCTCCAGTTCTTGGTGGTTGAGGGGAACTAGGACCACTAAACACGGAAAACAATGTTTTTCTTGGATTTTCAGTAGAGGCAGACAATCCACCGAATATACCCCCAAGAACAGAGGTAGCTGTTTGTCCTTGTGGTAGAGGCTGTTCTTGTGGTTTAGATTGTGCCTGTGGTCCCCCTTGTTGTTGAGTTTGTGACTGGACTACTCGTTCTTGAAATGGTCTTGTTGATGACGGTGTTTGTGGCGGGTTGGGATCACTAAACATTGACAACAGCCCCTTCATTGGGCTTTCAGCTGAACTTGATGACCCAGGAAGAATTCCCCCTAGAAAAGATCCAGTTTGATTTTGAGATTGTTGGGTGCTGTGACTGCCGAACATTGAAAGGAACCCTGTAGATGGAGGATCCTTTGGAGGGATAGTTCCCCCCTGTGGCGCCTCAGTGTTGGGCCTGGTTTCGTTAGGAGGTGCATGAGGACTTGATGCTGACAACTTTGATAATAAACTTTTACCAAGTGTTTCCTGTTGAGAAGGCTGTGAAGGTGTGCTTGATGGGTGTGTTTGAGACAATGTCCCAGATTTATCTGTAGTCTGCTGAGTATTTGGCCCTGTAAACATTGAAAATATAGTTTTACCAAGTGATTCTTCCTGTTGACCAGTAGGACCAGACTGGTTAGATGCTGCTGATCCCCCGAATATTTCTCCAACTGAAAATCCAAACAGTCCACCAGATGGTTTACTTTCAGTTTCCTGCGTTGTTTGTGCAACAGGCGGCACAGATTGTGAGTGGCTGGCTGCAGAGCCTGTAGGGATACTCTGAGTAGACACTTCCAATATATTTTTATCTGGGATTAGGCTCTGCATGGGCCTAGATGAGCCACTTTGGTCTAACGTTTGCTGTCTCTGAATACCTTTAGATCGAGATGCTGATGTTAGTGAATCCTCTGTAACACTAGGTTTGATTTGCTGTTTTTGTGGTTGAGAGGGCTCAGTGCTAAACAGATTACTGATTGACCCCAAAAGATTTGAAACTCCTGTAGCCTCTTTATTTGTAGTGGCACTTCCTGGTAAGGAGCTTGTGCTGCCAGTTTTGCTCTGTTGATTTGGAGATGTGTCAGTAAATTTATTGAGAACTGGTTTGGTTTCCTCCATTCCTACTGCAGATTTTAGGAAGTTCATCAACCCTGCTTGTGGTTGTTCAGATGGTTTTCCCACTGGTATGTCCATCGGTTTATCAGATGTAGGTTGTCCAGTTGGTGCAGGTTTACTAAGATATTCTTTTGATCCTAAAGGCACTGTCACATTGAGGTTTGTTGGTGGAGTCACTTGTTGTACCATGGTAGTCTGCCGCGAAAGTTTAGGTTTCTGAGTTGCATGCAAATTTGTTGAGTGTGTTGCAGGGTGAGTCACTTGAGGTGCTGTTGGTACTGTGGGCAAAATTCTACCCTGTTTGGTAACTGGCATTTCAATTTGTTGTTTAAAGCTTTCTGTCTGAGTTACAACGGCAGTAGATTCTTCTCTGATGATCTTAGACTTCAGACTCTGAAATCCTGATGAAAGGATGCTTTTAGATTGTTTGTCAGTGGCTTGCTCACATGTGGACTTATTAGAACTGTTCAATTCAACCTGTGATGTTTTGCTGACAAAAGAGGTTATTAGGGAAGAAATCTTCTTAACCTGACGATTAGGTTGCTGTTCTCCTGGAGACACTCTTTTCCTCCATTCTTCCTCTGATACATCATTCACATGTTTTATTGTAACAGCAGTTGATGAACGCCGCTGTTGGCTAGGTTGGTAACAGTTGTAAAGTAAGTGTTGATTAGAATTTGCTGTAGGAGTAGAATTCAGGGAGACCGAAACTTTTTGAGCAAGAAATGTCTTTACTTCCTGGTTATTCCAATATGGGCCAATATGATCTCTATTATGACATGAAAGGTCAATGATGTCATTACAATAATCTTGATATACATAACTAGGCTGTCTTGGATCCATCTTAACTTTGTTTAATGTATAGGATGAGAAATCCACACCAGGCTGCCCTTGAGACAGAAATGAATTCTCAAACATTTGAGAGAATTGTTCAAGATTTAAATTCATAATCTCATTTCCTTTTCTGTAGGCAGCAGACAAATCTAGGGGGGCATTTAGAAGTTGAGAATCTCTGTGATCTTGACCTGGAAGCCAAAGAAGCTCATCTTCATTGTAAAGTGGAATTTTAAAGCCACAGACTAAAACCATCTCATTCTTCAGCCAAGCACTTGGAAAACTTTCTAACTGCTGTGCATTTCCCCAAGATTCACCTTCAGGGGCACATGCATACACATATTCTCCCACTGCATCTGTAAGTAAAGCATAAATATACTCATGATCTGTGTAAACAAAGTAGCCACAGTCACCGTCTTCTGCTGGCCACCACATTCCTTGCTCCAAAAGTGCCAGCCACTGTTGATACCATTCAGTGTCTTCAAGGTACAGGGAGTCTTCGAGGTCTATATTTGCCCTTGGAGGATCTACTGGTCTATTCAAATTAAGCTGACTGTGATGGATCATGCCATTGGTGTGAACATGCTGTGAGTCTGGATTATCCATTCCATATTGCCAGTTAGCTGAATAAGATAAGCTTGGAGCAGTTTCTTCATAATACCCTTCATGATATGAAACACCATTCAAGCTATAAGTGCTACCATCATTAAATGAATGCCATTTCCCAAACTTGGCATTACTCTGTTTAGTAGTTAAGTTCAACACACCTTCCTCATTGGGTAAATGTTCTATATTTCCCAAGTCTTCATAACTATTCCATAATTTTCTCTTTGGATATAGATCATCATTTCTATATCCTTCACACTGATGTGGTTTATATTTTTCTTGGTGATAAACAACACCTTGCCATTGCACAGTGTTCTGATTCTCAGGTACTGGTAATGGTGTACTTTCAGAACTCAGCCTATATCCTTGATTCTCTACTGGGAAATGATAACCTAGTGACTCATCCTGAAACTGCTGCCACAGAGCACTTTCACGGATCCACTGGTTTTCATCATAAGAGGGACTTACTGCATATGCAGATAACTGATAAAGGTTTTGACTTGTAGCACTGTATAAAGATGGAGAGCTTCCACCAATATATGGATGCATGGTCATGACTGGTGAAGTTGCACAACTTTGTAAAAGGGAATGGATATTTCCTGCACTATAGGCCATTGGGTTAGTTGACCTAAATGAACCAGAATTATATAACTGAGGCAAATTACCAGTGCTCACTGAGGAGTATGTCGTGCAGCTCTGAAGAGATCTTGCAAAAGTAGCTGATGTACGCAAATCCAAACTCTCAGTATCGACTGACACAGGTACACTGATTAAAGCATGTCTACTCTTTCCTGGATTGAGAGAATCTGGATTGTCTTTTTGTAAACCATCCCTTCCAAGGTTTACATTAGCATTTGTTAATATGTCAGAATAAGACTCTATGAACTTGGCTGAAGTAGTCTGTTGTCCACTTATCTGACTTGTTCTTTTCTCTTTTTCTGCCTTTTCTTTTGATTGTTGTTGTGTCATATTATTGTGTGGCTGTTTTTGCAGTGGGCTTTTCATTGTAACTGTATAATTATTGGCCCTTTCTTGAGGTGGTTGTTCTGTTGATGTTTGACAGGTTGTGTGAATACTTTCATTTGATTTTGTAAACTTGTTTAAAAACCCTGAGAGCACTCCCGATTGACCCGCTGTCTCTATCTGTGTTGGATCAGTCTGGTTATGTGGTATTTTGTTTTGCTGTTGTGTTTCATAGGTGTTTTTGGGCTGCAACTGTTGAGCTGTGTTTTCTGAAGGGGATTTAAAAAGTCCAGACAACAGACTACTTGCATGTGTTGTTTTTTGCGTTGTGCTATTTTTTGGCTGATCTTGACTAGAAACTTGGATATTCGTTGTCTTTATTGGCTCATTATTGGATTTGCTTAGTGTCAATCCATGCTGATGAGCTGATGGTTGACTTTGTGTGTTTATGTTGTCTGCTGAAGCAAATTTGAAAAGTCCAGATAGAAAACCACCTTGTTGGGATGGTGCTTGCTGAAGTGGAACAGTCTGCTGTCGAGCAAATCCTGGTTTATTTGTCTCGTATCGGACACCTTGGTGATTCTGAGGAATGTTTTTAATAGGATGACCTTGGCTTGGACCTTGAGTACTCAGTTGGCTTGGACCTTGTTGACTGCTTTGGTGGTGAACTGTTTGACTCCTTGAAATATTCTCAGAGGATTCAAATTTGAGCAAGCCAGATAGCAGTCCCTTTTCTGCAGTGTGTGTTTGCTGAGTTCTGTGTGAAGTCTGCTGCTGACCAAAGTAATTGCCGGGAATATTCCTTTGTGCTTCACTATCACGAGATTGTCCCTTTTGTTGCAGGTTTTTGGTAGATGAAATGTTCAATAAACCTGAGAGAAGGCCCCCCATCTGTGGAGTTGAAGAGGTTTGTTCTGGGGCCGTGTGTTGGGAAAATTGTGTGGGATTATTTCTGTTGAATGGCTGATTGTTAGCATGCTGTGATAAATGGCCAGATAAGTCACTACTAGAGCCAAATGTAAGAATTCCAGATAGCAGTCCACCTTGTTTTGGTTGATTGACAGTCTGCTGCTGCATTCCAGATTTCTGATTTGATGTATGTTGGGCTTGTGAGACAGATGACAGTTTACTGTTCTGAGGTTGCTGATTACAGATTACATTCTGGTCTAGACCAGAGGGTGCTGGGGTAGGGTTGAATATGCTGGAAAACCACCCTTTCTCACTATTTTCCTGGTGCACAGGAGGATTCTTGGTCAAGGTGGTCGAAGTTGTTGAAGTCAGATCATGCTGAGGATTCTGTGTTTTTATGGAGGCACTGATGTCTTCACTGGATGCAAACTTTAAAAAACCAGAAAGCACACCACCTTCTGCTTTGGGACGTGGCTGAATGGAAACGTTTTCAGATGAAGAGAAAGGTACTTTAGGCTTACTAGTCAATGCTGGGTCTTCAACTGGTTCCTCTAGTTGGGGGCTCTCTGTGGTTCTAAACACTGGATAAACTGCCACAGGTGGAGCTCCGTGGGGGGGAACAGGGGCAGCAGGTGTGATCAGAGAACTTAATGACTTCTTAAAAGGGCTAAAGAAACTGGTGTTTACAGAATGTGTTGGCCCAGTTGACCTTTCTGGCTCTGGAACAGGAATACTCCCTTTATTCAAAATTGACTGAATTTGTGTCTCATATAAGTTTCTATCACAATTTTGTCCTGAATATTTTTCATGTGAAAGTCTTCTTAATTTTTCTGATTCACTACCTCTGTTATCAAGCCATCTCTCTTCCAATTGTGTATGACTCTGAGAACATGTGGATTCCAACGCCTGTTTGCATTCAGCCAAATTCACATTATCAGCTGAAAAAAGCTTCAAAGGATTTAATCTACCCAAGACTGAGTTTTCTGGAGCACTTTGAGGTTTGGTTACAAGCTTGGGTACATGGTCTTTTGCACTTGTTTGAGTCTGACACCTGCTGGGAGTTTGTGTTTCTTGATGATGACTGTGTATTTTGGCATCATGTGGTGGGTGAGAAGGCAAAGAATTGAATGACTTTTCAGGAGAACTTTCTACTGGAGAGACAATAGCTACGGGAGCTGTGTTATTTGACTTAGGAATGAAGGACAACAATTTTGTTAGTCCAGATTGTGAGGATTGTGCAGATGATACTTGTGGAGATAGGGCAGGTTGTTTAGGGCCTCCACCAACTTTGTCAGTGAGAGAAGTAAACAATGAGCTCATGGCATTTTTTACTCCTGAAATGCCCTGATCAGAAGCAGCATGTGATTGGGATTCTTCTCTTAAATCCTTTGAATTACTTTGCTCCTCCCCAAATGAATCAGTTCTATTGCTACCATAGGAGGACAGCCTAGACTTGCTTGATTTAGGCAGGGATCCATATTTGCTAATTTCCTCTTCTTTTTCAGCCAGGTATTCAGACACTGTTTCAACAAGACATTGAAGCTCATCCATAGGATCAACATATTCATCACTTGGCTCTTCTACAGGAGAGAGCATTGCCTCTGAAACCCATCCTCCTGATTTAGGTTTCCCATACTTCTCCCAAAGGCACTGTGAATGTTCTATGTGGTCCTCATAGGAGAAAGAATGCCTATCTTTATAATGTCTTTTGTTCTCTGAGCGACACTCATCAGCCATAAAGGCAATGTCATTAACACTGTCCTCTGCTCCTATAGGGTGGTGCAGAGGGTTCTCCATTTCAAAATCAAACTGTGCCTTCCTTCTAGCATCTTGACCTTTTTTGTATGCCACATAATTCTCCAAAGTGCTGTCCAGCTCATTTTTAGCCCACATCCTTGTTTTGTAGAGAAGCCCATTCTGATATGGTCTCAGATCTGATGTCATACGCTCCTCCTCTTCCTGCATCTCTGCTACCTGTCGCATGAAAAGCTCCCCTCTTTTCTCACGGAGGAGTGCAAGGTCAGCGGGAAAGGTCTCTTTTCTCATTTTGTCTGCTTCTGGACTGAGAAACCCTCCTGGGTCTGTAATCTTTTTCTTTCGCCGACGATCAATAGTATCATAACCCTCAGGATAGGTGGCAGGCAGACCACCACTATGCTTTGTATTCTGATGGATAGGTGAATGTGATAGCTCGGAGTAGGGTCTTCCCATGCGAAAGATAACGCTGTCTTCATCATCTATAAAGTCACTTAGCTGTGGCTTGCTTTGCCCCTTGTATTTGTTTTCCCAATCTTCAACCCCCATGCCAGAATCTACAGGTATAATTCTGACTCTTCCTTTCTGGTTTAAAGAGCTTCTTTTTTTTTTTTTTTTTTAAGTAAAAAAAATTTAATGAGGGTGTGGGAATGGATAAAGGGATGGAAAAGAGGCATACAAAAAGAAAAAATGCAAACAGAAACACAAGTTAAGCCACACAGTAAATTATGACAGAAACAAATCTAAATAAATCTTTTTGTAATGATGACCTGATCTATAATATATATGATAAGCAATATGTAACATTGCATTCTTTAATAAACATTTTTTGCAGTTTTTGATGATCTTAACTAAACTGCCCAGAAGGCATACCAAAAGACTAGAACATAACATGTTACACATTTCATACATTTGACAGGGGTAATAAAACTCTTTGTTTGCAAGTGTGAGATTGTGTGCATATAGCTCCATGTTTGCACGTGCCTCGCTGAATTTAGATTGTTGTAAATCCCCACTGCAACAAACACGCTTATCAGCACTTCCACAGTCTGTCTGTAAAAGTCTTAACAGGAAATGTCCGCAAAATCACCACCATATGGCATTCATGGTAGAGGTTTTTATGTTACAACTGAAAGGCATGTGTCTGTCACTGACCTATTTCCTCCAGAGGTGTGAACGAGGGATTTCCTCTTTGTGATATACCCAGAGCATTTCAAACTAACAGAAACTTTAAACAACCCAACACACCCTCAAGACAAAAAGAAACATGAACAATGAAGGGTTTTTTTTTTCTGTGACTGTAATCACATTTTTTTTCTGATGTAGAATTATCCGGATCAACTCCCTATCAGTCAACACAGGCAGATTTATAGCAGTCTCACTGGTGCGCATGCATGCTACGGCAAGCGCACAAGATTAAAGTCCATGAACCAAGAATATTTGTCTTCTGGACCAAATACTTCCTGACAGCATTTTAGTGGCGTTGTAGTGACCATAATAACAACAAAAAAGAATATATTATTTTTGTATGTTAGTAACAATCATCATATAAACACTTTATTTTGGCCATTTGGCCAACAGTAAACAAATAATCCTGATATTCTTCCTGATGTACGGAAGACAAAAACATGGGCTTTTGATCAGGTAAACTATTCATGACAAAATTAATTAAGAGGTAATTACCAATTCTCTCTGTGAAACAATCTTATCTAAAGTAAACACTTCTGACTAGGTTTTAAACCCTAATTAACGGAGGCACAAGTAATGTCATTATGATACCAATTACATTTGCATGATTTACCTTTATAATTTCATTGATGTTGATTTAACTCTGATTATTTTTGAGGTCATAATGAATAGACAACTCATTTTCAGTTACATTATTGAAAAGCACTTCTTAAGTTTTGCACTATTTGTGTAAAAACAAAAGGCAAATACAGCCATTACCACCGTGATTATATTACTTTGCATTAGACGACAGCAGTACACAATAAAGCAACCCATCAAAACTAACTGCTGCAGTGGAAGCAAGAACCATCAGGCTACACTGCCAGTATGTGTAAGGATAAAGAGTGTCTGTTCAGGAGTGCATGAGTGAGTGAAGGTATCCCTGGGCGACCCTGTCTACCTGCTTCCTCTTGGGTCCCTGTAGTCCAGGTCGAAACTGTGGACAGAGTCTGTGCAGCCATCCGGGCGATGCTGTGGCCGAGGCCCCATCGGGTACTGGTGCATAGATGAGTTGGGCTGAGCAGTTGTGTGGTAACGTGGAGGCAAACTGTTACTGGTCTCACTGCGATAATCGCTATCCCGGTCATCTACAGCACTGTCCTGGTCATCCAAGGCTGCAGCAGGTAAAAAGACAAGCTCTAAACACCCCATCCTGACAGATTGTAAAATTGTGGAATCAAGTACGTTTAGTTAGATGGCTTCATTTTTCTATCAAACCTTGCTGATTATTTATGTAAAAGAAGTGTATGTATTCTTGTTTGAATTTTTATTAAATATAAAAATGCAAAAAGCTGAAAAAATAAACAAACCACAGTTACCTGATGCTAGGGGAAAAGTTAAAAATGCAAACATTTAAAATTTTCTAAAAGCTATGGGTCAAGTGCAAAGCAGTACAGGTCTTCTGCAAAAAAAGCAAAATATTGAATACAAATTGCAAAATATGGCAGTTTCTGGACACACTCTTAACCATTATAATGATGCCTGAGTAGGACAGGAAAGCAACAAATGGACACAGAGCTACACAAATCTGCAGCCAAGAAAACTTTGTGCGGTTATTTTAATAAATGTTACTGGCCCTGATATGACAGAATTATTCTGATTATGTTTTAATAGATTTCACATCATAAAATGTCATAAAAAAATTGTGCAATTGATGTAAGTATTTCAAGAACAAAATATAAGATGCAACTTTTACTAAACAAGAAAGAAGAGAGTATTCTGTAATTCTGGATCCTAGCAGAAAAATAAAAAAATAAAGCTGACTAACTGACTAGCAATAGGTTTGTAGAATTATAAGAGCTAATTGTGTACAACCCTGGGGTTATTTGAAAGTGATTTATTCGAAGTAAACAGAGTGGACAGACCCACAGAATGGCACTGCACTCTGGTATAGTCATTCTCAATTAAGAAGGCAAGAGAATCTTCTGAATGAAAAGATTTCCATGCAGGATAAAAACAGATTTCGTCAGGATCACTCTTATTATTTTCAGGTAAATACAGACTTCCCCTTGCTCTTATAGCAAAAATATTATTTTTTTGTGATGCTGATTTTTGTTTATAACATACTAAAATAATTGGTCATCACTAACAGGGTTACAGTGCAACACAAGACAAAGTTTCTAACAAAACAATTTGCCTCATGTGGCTTTACTTAAACAAAACTCCCACCTGTGCACATGTAGCCTGGGAAATTCATAGTCATGAATATATCAAACCATTACATCACTGCTTGCACTGTTTGTTGCCCCACTAAGAAAATAAAGTGCTGTACACGCAAGCACTTGTGCTAAATGTAAGGCAAAGAGCTGTTCTTCACCTCTCTAGCTGTATGATCCCATAGATTCATCTACAGAATAATTTTCTATAAGAAAAGTAAAGATTGTGAACTTTATTTCTTGTTAGCCCAGTTAAGCCTCTATATTTATACACAAAAACATAAAAGAATCATTTTACAAAGGGGCAACCTTGTGTTGAATTACAGAGAAGAAGACAGTTTGTAGGTGTTCACCCCACACAGCTTCATAATAATTTGTATAACTTCATATAGGAAAGCACCAAAATACACCACTTCTTGAAACTGACCTTACCAGTTCAAAGACAACGTCTTCTAAAAGCTAACCATAAGGCAAGTATTGGCTAGGGAGATAGCTAGGCTGGGGTTTGTCGTTTCAAAGTGATAAAGCCATAAGAAGTGATTCATAAATATTTAGCAAAGACTGCCACCTGTCATCTCTGTGAAGGAACTGCAATTCCCTACATTAAACACGTAATAGGGGCTTCCATTGTTAGTCAGACTTCTAGCAATGTTTGTTATGCATCAGAAGATTACTTTTCTGGCTCTTTTCTGGAATGTACACAATATAATAATAAATGATATATGTGTTGTAAAAAAACATTCTAACATCAGCACAGGGCATATTGTAGAAAACAAGAAAACAGCAATGGGAGAAAATGTCAAAAGGTAATCAATGAATGCAGTGAGGAAAGAAAAAAATTTAATGTGAATTAATTGAATGGGAACCTTATGGTTTACGTGTTACAAGGGGCACATGGGGCTTTATGACATGCAGAAGGGGAAAGAGGATTGGCCAAGGGGGAGAATTTCATCAAAGTGTGTTACATACTCAGTGAATCAGCCCATCCGAAATAGTTGCCTGGTAAAAGTGCAGATGTAACAAGTCAGAGGAGTCGGGGATTGTGTAAACAAAGAAGACTTAAGTGCTCCTGTGTTGTAATAATTGGACAATGAGGGAGCCCCATAAGTGGCAAACAAACACATAAATTGTCACAAGAGATTTAAAAGAAAAAGAATAAAATAGAAGTAACAAGACAAATGAGTCTGAGATCCAGAAAGATAGAAAACTGGCTCCATCTAGAGGTTAAAAGTACAACACATTCAGGTACTCACAGCACTGGGAAGCCGCAAATGGCAATGGGTGACTCTGAACATCTTCCTGAAGAGAGTACTAGAGAGGACAGAGAGTGTAAAATGTGCATATAATAGCATTCTTTATTGACTGGAATAATAAACTTCATTTTATATTAAAACTTTCTGGTAAAAACTGTATTTTACCTCATCATGGATTCCCATTCTGTTGATGCGCTCCAGTTTGCCAGTCCAATACTGTGCCTCATCATCCGGGATATCTGGTACAAAAATATGCATGCAGCAAATATAAACTTCAAGCTTCATTTCCCAGTATGCTGTCATAATACATTTTATGTCTGTTCAATTTTTTATGAGCTGTTTGGAAATGAAGAAAATAGTAAGTTAGCAGAAACATACAAAATAAATGTCAAGTGTACAGTGTGGCAAGTTACAGGTTTCCTGAAAAATTATAATACAACATTAAATTTCAAATACACAAAAAAATCAAAAGATAACTTTTAAGTGAAAAATACAAAATAATTACTCTACATTTACTGTTTGATATGATGTCTGGTAGACTAGTCGTACTTGAAAGGGGGATCTGCACTGCACTGTAGACAGATGCACATTAAAGGCCACACACAACACAAAGGCTAGGGCTTCAAAGACACCACAAACCCACGGCTTTAATGAATGGCTTTGGAAGCGCAGAGTCATGATGGGCTCCTGCAACCTTAAAAGGGCTCCTCTTAATACAGAGGAAGAGGCTCTCTCCCACACAGTGGACACTCTGCTTCAACTCTGATGCCTTTTGATCACAAGGCTTAAGCATTACATGCAGTGCAGTACTAAAACAGTGTAGTGGTCAAGTACAAAAAGGTGGTGGGAGCACAAAGGACACTTCACCATACAATAACTAATTACCGGTAACTAATACTTTTAAATGTGAATCAAACTTTAATATTGAAAAACTTGCCAATATCAGGTAAATTCAGCTGTTTTTGATTCCTAGCAAGCACCAAATGTCAGGATATTTAGTCTTTATTTATAGATGACCGCAAACACCAAGCTGAACTACAGTTCATATTTCATCTACAGTATTGTAGTCTTGAGTCAACCCTCATTTTGCTGAGAAAAATTATATAAAGGTGCAACCATTTATTGAAATATGTGGAAACATAAATGAAATACAGTATACAAGACAGAAACAGAGTTTCTAAATGTAATGAGCTTAAAAGTCAATATTGTCTTGACTACCTTTATCCTTTTACACAGCCTGGACTTTCTTAGGCAATCTTTCTTGTACTTTCTTTAAGTAGCGTTCAGGAATTGTTCCCCAGACATCCTGAAGGACATTCTAAAGCTCTTCTTTGGATGATGGTAGCTTTTTGGACAGTTCTTTGATCCCATACCTCTTCAATAATGTTGATCCCTGACTAGCATTCTATAGTGTGTACTTCTTTTTTTTTTTTTTTACCCAGCTATGCTTTAACTGCCCTGCCAGTGTGTTTGGGATCATTTTAATGCTATAAAACAAAGCCACTACCAATTAGATTCTTTCCAGATGTTATTATACAGTGAATCAATATCTGATCACCCTTTTCTGAATGTAAAATTTCATCACTTTACAACAGATCTCCAATATCACTGCCTGAGATGTAGCTTCAAAAATTACAGATCCTCCACCATGTTTTATAGATGGCTGCAGACACTCAGTGTTCCAGCTCTTTCCTGATATCCCCTGGACATACTGACTAGGGCGCGGTATCGATTTCGATTTTTATAATCGATTAAGTTCCGATTCACAAAGTCCCAATTCGATTCGATTTTGACTCAGACAATCGGAAGTATTATAATTCTGATCAATTATCAGTACATATCCATAATTTACATCTATGTATAAAAACAAAACTGAAACTTGTGAGACTTCATTAGAGGTTTAATCATCACAGGAGATTCCTTTGTGTCAAAGTAACTGAGGATAAAATGCAGAAAAACGTGAAGGAGATTTTCCTGGCCTGGCTTTTTATAGCAGATAACCACCTTAAAAATATTCTACAGTAGATCAAAAACTGAAGAAAACCATAAATCAACATATGAACATGACCTGATGCTGCTGAGGTGAAGCAGAGCAAAGTTACAAAGGTTTTTATTAGAGACACAGCTAAGCGTTTTGCAATTTGGCATAATTTGTAAAGGTTTAAATTTCTTTGATATTGAACAGCAGAAATGAGGCTTTCTTGTCAGAGGTCATTTTTGGAAGAAAAAAAACAAAACAAAAAAAAGCAGTGATGGCGACAGTGCTGAACACAACGGTAGACTGGTGCGTACTAAGCAAGCGAATAATGCAGAGATCTAAAACACAGATTTGACATGGGAAACTGTTCTTGAAGTACACTGAGAGAGAGAAAGAGCTGTGCAGGAAGTGTGATTCTATTGTGGTGGAAGCAAAACGGCAAGATTATTCAAACTAAAATCGATTTGAATCGGGAAATCGATTTTTTTTAAACATACTGACAGTGATTCGAACCAAATTTTCTACATTTCTTAAGTCATAAGACCTGGTGCCACTGATTTTTAATCCAGTATGTGTGTAAACTGATGTGGACCTTGTTGTGTTGGTACCTTTGAGAGCAAATAAAGGTAAGCGAAATTCCAACATTATCAGCATCAACCGATTCTAAGAACTTAACACTCTTGTCAACCTCTGGCTAGTCCAGAAATCAGTAGCTGGAATTATAGTGGCTGTCTATCTTTTTACACACAGTCTGTGATCTACCACTCTACCAGATTTTCTGCCCCTATGTAGCCAAATAAATAAATGCACCTTTAATGAAATCTGTATTCATATTCTGACATGGATCATTCTAGAAAACACTGATTAAGTGGCAAATGGACCCAAACTCAGAGTCATATATTCCTCTTTCTCATGTTAGAAATGCTTTTGGATATTTCTAATGGTTCCTAAATCCTGTTGGCCACAACAGGACAACCTGGCAAAGACAAAATTATATTTACGGAACCTAAATTAATAAAGGAAGGTCTGCTATTGTTGAATTAGTGACCTCAGCTTATGCAGGACAGAAACAGGCGTCTCATTCTCAAAGGCACCAGATACGGGATGTTACACCGTCAGGAAAATATCTAAGACAAATATCTGGACTGCTTCTAGCCATAAAATCCTGCTTGGCTCCGCACAAAGGGAGAATGTTATGATGTGACCTTATATTTATCTTGTGTAAACCAGGTTGTTCTGGGGACTTTATTTAAAAATTAATGTGATTCCTAAACCGTTCATATTTTCTTTTTTGTAAATATCATTGAGTTAATGTTGAAAGTCTTAAATTCAATGATTATTTGATTTAAAATCCACTGCAGTGGTGCAAAACTATGCAAAAATTATGAATCGTCGTTCAACAATTGTGGACTCAACTGTTTAGCCATTAGATTTTCTGTTCAAAAGAAATTACTACTAGGTACCGTATGTCTGCACAAGACCAGTGGATACCAGGCTATGATGTTACACACTGCTCCAGGCTCGACACTTTTTTTTTTGGTTCCTGACATTTCAGCAGGAAACATTTGTGACCTTTGAGTAACTCTCCAGATCAAGGTTTGATTCACCCTAAGGCAACCAGAATCACTAATGTATCTATTACAAAACATCTTACATAAGAGCTTTAACGGTATTTACAAGTGTGGTTCAATCAACTGAACAACTGTATGTCTTAGACTCTGGAAGTCTATTGTGCAGCTAAAATGGTTTCAGCTTCAATCTCACCAAAAGGCAGTTCGAAACGAGTATCCAACAGGACTCGATGAGGCGTCGGATTCTTCGTGCCATATATCTCATCAGCTTTCATCAGGACCTCTGCATCCAGGAAAAGCCATTCACCTGAGCCCTCCTGAAATGAAATTAAACACATTCATTTATTTACACAGACAATGCCTTTGCATGTATTCTTCAGTTTATGCCTGCGTTTTTACTATTTGTAGCTCAAATAGTGAAGCCAAGCAGCATTTATAATGAAGTATGTTCAATCTAGTGAAAAATTCAAAGTTCATTTTCTTAGTATTATGTGGGTCAAACAAGAAACATTTTTGTATAAACTACTTTTTTGTATGTAAAAAAATAAAATTTTAACTTTTTGATTTCCAATCATCCTGTAACTGTAATCATTGTGTAACATATTTAACATATTCATCATTTTCAAATGTTTATTTTATTTGAAACTGCCTTTATACTTGAAATTTCTATATTACTTTACCTTAGGTTTAGGAATCCAGTATTTATGAACAGAACATAGCCAACACACAGGTGTCTGCATTTACTTATTGTAGCATTTGAATTTTTAGTACGACTAAAAATTCAAAGTGTCCCTTTTATGAGACCATCATTTCACATCTTTGATGTGCCAACTGGAATTACTTGCATATCTCTTTCTAGGGAAAAATGCAGAAAGACTGAGCAATATTTATGTAAAGGTACAAACTTTTGTTTTGTCTTTTGTTAATTTTACTAATTTAACATCTATTGGTTGATGAAGTTAAATGCTGTATCTTGTTACTTCTAATGGATGGATTTCAAGTGGCTTTTTTCCACCTCAAACGTTTGGACTAAAATTCACTTGTACTTGACTTTTTGTGTGGGTGTAAGTTCTGACCTCCTCTGATTGTCGAATACTTTTTAATGGAATCCATGCAGTCCCCACCATGGTGTCCCAGATGAGACCTTTGTTCCACACCTCAACAATAAGGCCGAGGTCCAGCTGGTTGATCTCACTGTGCAAATTCAAGTAACAAATGATGATGATGATGATAAAATGTCACTGAATAAAAGAATGAAACAATAACTGTGTTGTAATGTAACTTCGTTATAAGAAATTTTTAAAATGGAAAAAAACAAAAACAAAAATTAAACCAGAAATTTCTAAAGGATTGCTATCAGGAGCTACTATTGCTTTAGCTACAAAAGCTACTTCCTCATTTTGTCCTGTATTAGCTGTCATAATCATTTCCAGCCTTGTTTTGTCATTCAACATGCTATTCAAAGGGCTCAAAAACAGCTTGATGACAGTATTAAAATGGCACATGAATTTTAAAAGCAGCCACACACCAAGGGCATTTGCATATTCTCATCTGTGCCACTTTACAACTACTGACGGACCAAACAAAAACAAGATCAGAGAAAAGATAATTAAAAAAAGAGCAAGGGTGGGGGTGAGGGTGGTGGGGTCCAGAGAGCTCAGGTGCAGAGATAAAGGCCTCCTAAATCATTTGCTCATTGAAAAAGAGAATAAATACATATAGCAAGGTATTTAACTGGGGCTATTTTTAACCGGGAGATTTATTGTTGTTCATGTTGCTGTTTAGATTATCTTTCCAGTTGTGCCACCTTTTATTTTAACGTTTTGCATTATCCATGTCTTTTTTAAACATGCAAAATAAAGTGGTAAAGCCAAAATTGCTGATAAATTGCAATCTATTTTCAAATACAAGCATCATCGTTTATTTCTTTAAATCACTTTCCAACCACTTTGTGTAGACTGATTTACAACCATGTAGTCCAACCTAATTCATTTTAAATTCGTACAGTACTGTTTTTCCTTATATGAATACACATTCACCGGCTACTTATTAGGTACAATTCCTTGACTGCTCATTAAAGTAAACTTCTAATCAGTCAGTCACAAAGGGACTTAGGGTTTGGGGTAATGTTCTCGGGAAACCAAATATATTGTATGTTTGTGGTGTGCTGTATAAGACAGTTTCCGTTTGTTCTAAAAGCAAATAAATATTGCATTATAAAAAGTGACACTGAACGTGGTGTGATTTTTACTGTCCACAAACTGCTGATCTACTGAGATTTTCTGATTTTGCTGCAGGGTCAGAATTTGGCATAAACAACACAAAAACACATCTAATCTGCCTTTTATCAAAGTTTAGACTAGTGATGGTGTCATTTTATATTTCATGGGCTATTGTCTTGGCGCATGCAGGCCCATAGCCTATATGGAGTAATGTTACTGACCTTAACAAATCTGATAGTCAGGTGCTAAAAGGCCAAAAAACAAAAACAAAAAACAAAACATAAGAAAATTTATGACTTGTTAAATTAAGAGAAGGTGCAACTGAATAAACAATTGCAGTTATTAATTTCCAAAACTGAGACAACCACTACTTACTCATTTGTTTTGTTCAGATGATGTTTTTAGACAATATATTTAAAATGTAACATAAAAATCCTAAAAAAAATAATTGCATGGTAGGTACTAAGATACAAAGTTTGAAATTGTAAAGTTCCCATTTTCTGCTTAAATTTAAGCTGGGTCGCTGTAACAGATGGTGCTCAGAATTTGCTGGAAAGCCTGATGAATAACCTGGAATTACACCTAGTGACAAAGCATGAATGGACAGTTGGAGGAAGGGGACCTGGAAAAACAAACACTGTCCCAAAAGAGGCAGTTCACAAAAGACAAACAATGGTGCGCATGCAACAAAGTGTTGCCTTTTGTGTCACCATAGATACATTTCACTGGGAAAAGAAAATGGGGAAATTAAATCAATAAATTACAAGGAGGAAATGACCAACAGCTGTTTTACGATATATTGTCTTAAACTGAATGGAGTAGATGAAAAACTGTAGCGTTTAAGCATTCGGATAAGTAGCTTGGAGAGATAAAATTGTGGATGTGTTGTTTCTATCCCGGAGTTGCAGAGTGTGTGGTTTTTTATGTATTAATGTTTGATTTTGTTCCCCATGATAAATGGTGTGTTTCTGTATTTGCTTCTGTATTTCAGATTGACTTACAACATGAAATCTTGCTCCCAGCAGGGCTGGTCCCCACGCACAGTGATAGTTGTGCTTTTAACATTTTGCACTTTCAGCGTCACATAGGTGTTGAACTTATCTGAAACAGAGGAAAAGGCAGATTACGATTTAATTATAATGAGGAGGCAGCAATGCATTGAAAGCATATGGAGGAGAGCGAGCGTTTTTTTTTTGTTTTTTTTGTGTCCCGTTTGGATCTTTGGCCATCAGAATTGTTGTCTTAAGGCCAAGAAAGATGCCAAGCGGATTTATTTTACCAAGTGGATCATCATGGCCTTGCCATATTGGTCCATTTGATTGACCTTTATTATAATTATGAATTTATTTTATTTTCAGTTGCTACAAACGGGACAGACATGACTGGGGGATAGGACAGGGAGAAAGAATGAAAGAAAGAGAGGGAGAGAGAGAAAACCAAAGGGGAGAAGAGACGGTGAGAAGGGGGGGAAGAAAGAAAAAAAAAACAAAAAACAAAACACCTGGGTCACCTGTATGGAGAAAAAAAAACAGAAGAGAAAGCAAACAACAAAGAGCAACATAATAAAAAAAACGGCACCATCACAATAAACTAGCTAGCAGTAGATATCAGTAGATACTAAATAATAAACGATATTGTGCAGCACGCAAGATAGACAGCGCACAATGTGCTTTGAGGCAGCAGCCAAGAAAGCTGTAGTCCGCGTCTGTGAATACCCGTGTGTACACCTGTGTGCATACCTGTGTGGATCAGCATGCTTGCATTCCAAAGGTTTCTCCATGTAACGATCTGCTAGGGAGTGTGGGGAGCCACAGCCCCGTCCTCCAGGGTATGAAGCAGGTATGGAGGAGATCAAAACTCCAGACATCCAGAGGCCCCCAGAACACAAGAGACCAAGGAAGACCAACAGAGGGGCAGCCGCGCCACTGTCCCAGTAAGAGCTGAGGAGAGTCCCAGATGAGGGTTCACTCAGCAGCCGCGGAGCAGAAGCCAGGGGGAGTTGCGGTGACGCGCCCATGAGCTCCGCCGGCAGCCAGCTGTGCCTGAGTGACCGAGCCCCAGGCCGAGAGGCCGGGGGCACCCCACCTCCGAAGTGGCCCGAGCAAGCCCCAGGCTCCAGGCCCCGATAAGCGGCCGCCAAGGAGTGAGCCGGTGTGTACCCGGACGCCCACCCCCAGACACAAGGAACCACCAACGCACCGACACCAGAGGGAGTCCGCCACCGGCAGGGGAAGTGGTGGTGGGTGGAGATAGGCCTCCAAACCTTGGAGGGCCTGAGATGTCCCTAGAGAGGTGGCGTCTGATACCCAACCTGACATATAGACACAGACATACAGGCACACACAGACACAAACATCCATTCCCACCCTCATGCTCTCATATGCACTTACTCCACACTCAACCAACGTGGAGACAGACATAAAGAGACGCTGTACACACGATCACACTCCCCAAGCGTACTCTACGAACCGGGTCTAGGTACCCCTGCCCCTGGAGGGGGGAACTGCACCCAGACCCAGGTGGTGTTACCCTTTTCCCTGCGGTGGGGAGAGGTAGACCGCCCCGACTCCGCAGCAGCAGGGAGGCCCCACACTCCAGACCGCAGTCGGACGGCCAACTCCTCCTAGCCCCCCCGCTCCAGCAGGCCGCAGAGAATGGGGGTGAGAGAAGACTCCAAACCTCCCTCCACCCGCTCATTGTAGTGTTGATGCTTGTGTGTTCTAAGGTGCAATTAAAACCCAGGAGGGCATGGAGCTACCTGCCAGAGAGCAGCAGGTAAGCGCATAGTCCCTCCTGCTAGCCCTCAATGTCTACGTGTATTTAAAATTGAGAGGTGGGCAACGACGCCAGGGGTGAGGTGTACATCCTGATGGTAATTTGGACTCCGTGTATCGTGCCCACCCCCAAGATCCTATATGTATGTGTAATGAGAGTGTGAGTAATGTGAATGTCTAAGTTGTGGGATAAAATTGAGGCAGAGGCAGCCAGAAGGGGACAGAGGGGGGGGTAGCCTCCTCTGCACCCTGGTGACATACCCCTACTCCAAGGCCCTGCATGTGTGGGTGGTTGTGGTGGAGCGGGAAGAGGGAGGCAGCTGGAGATGGGGAGGGAAGGAAGGGAGGGGCAGGTGACCCCTCCCTGGGGCCAGCTCCCCCGCTGACCCCAGTAGGCACTCCCATACTCCGCGACCCGCCAGGGAAAGGGGGCCCAGGCCCATCCAGACCGGGGCCCAGCGCAGCAGCGCCCCCCGGCCCCACAGAGCCCGGGACAGTCCACCCAACCCCACCACAGAGAAAACTGCACCCACCCCACCATCCACTCATCTTCCAGACTACATGAGACAATAGACGCCCAGGCTGAGATCTTCCTCCACCTCTCCTGTATCTCCCCCTCCTGCAGAGAGTTCCTGAGGAGAGGAAAGCTCCTGCAAGGTGTGACAATCTCCCCCACCAGTTGAAGAGCCCCCCAGGTGGCTCGACGCACCGGCGGCACCCTGCGCCAGGGATGGGCCCCCATGCACCCACCCGCCCACAACCCCGGCAACACACAAACCAGGACCCAAGGCCCCGAGGCCCGGCCAGGGCCCCAGCCCAGAGACGGAGCGCCCCCAGAACCTCACGCCCATCCCGGACCCACCCAGGGGCAGACAGGCTACCAGGTCAGTAACCCACGTCCGTCAGCACAGACCCTCCCCTAGCCCCGCTTGCACGCAGCCGCGAGGAAACAGTCACCTGAGAGCCAACAGAGCCCCCTAACCGGACATGACCGCTACCCCGGGTTGAGCCCCCCAAGGAAGATGCCTCCGGGGAACCCCCCGACGCCCTAAGCCTGTCCCTACCCCCACACCAATCACAACAGTGAAGGCGGGACCAAACTATGACCCCCCACCCCCACTAGGTGATGGAGCTGATCAAAGGAGCCCAGAGCAATTGATCTGATGTGGTGGCAGAGGCTGTATCAAGACTAATGTAATCTAATAGATAATTTCTATATTGGTTAGAATTAAGATTATTTTTATTTTTCCAGTTCATGAGGACTGTTTTCTTGGCTATGCATAGGGCAGTGAAAACCATATGGGCGATATTCTTTTCTGAAGTGACATTATCTAAGCTGCCCAACAAACACACTAAGGGGGAAGTTGGAATGTTACAGGAGAGCGAGCGTTACGCATGAGTTAACAGGAATATATGGGATTCATTAAGCAGTAATGAAGACACATAGCATAGTAAGACTCTGGACAGTCTACTATTGGATAGAACAACAGAGGTGATGTTTGAACTACCATGCCAGGTCTACCTCTGTTTTCTGTAGGAGGAAAAAAAAGACATCAGGACTATCAGTGAGAGTAAAAGCAGATAAGTCTCCTCCCCCGACTATATCAAGCCAAACCCAGGCCAGGCCAGCAAATCAACCCTGTTAATCTCCAATGAGAGCCAAACCCTCACAGCACATAGTACTACAGGATGTACAAATACATGGTACGTCTCTAGTCCACTATGAAGTGCAGCTATTTTTTAAAATACCCTTGTCCTGTAAAAAATACACGTTGTAAAGGAAGCATGCCTGCTCATGATGTAATAAAGTTGAAGTCACTACTGACCTGTTACTATTACAGAAAAGGTCTCTGTCAGCCCTAATATCATCAATACATAGAATATAGTTGGTTTAGTTGCATTTTTAACATTTGACGCAACTGTTGACTGTGTGACCTATACACAAAAATTGAGCCCTGCTAGGAGTCTACTGCCTGTGAAAACCACTGAAACATTGACTCAAATGTCTGTGTGTGTGTATACAACTTTCACACCCAGTTATCTCAGTCAACTTCCTTCCGCCAGTAGTGCTGGACAGCCGATTCTCAACAACTGTATGCTTCAGCGGTCAGTGCTGAAGGGGAGGGTGGATGGATGAGGGATTAGGCAACCCGTGCTAAAACTACCAGCTTTTCATTTCCTACTGTGGGGTTGGGGGCATCAACACGTGCCTGTTGATGTGCTCATTTTTCCTCATGTAGTTACCAGTCCTGCACAACTGGTGGTCCTCGCTACAACTCCCCCCCCCCCACATGGACACAAAAGCTGAGTGGGAGGAGGACTGAAAGGGAAAGGAAAAAGGATGTCTGTTTCTGACTGATAAATAAAATATACTTTATCATATGTCATAGAATACTACTCAGGGAATAGCTCACAATCATCTGATTCAAGATATTAAAAGGACACCTTCGTATAAACAATGTTTCCCCACGTCAATTAGAGTAGCACAAGTAGCAAGGTATAAATGCTCACGCCAACAAAATGACAAGACTATCAAGCAGAAAATTATATTAAAATTTAACAATATACGGCTGGATGGATATCATCTTGAAGTTTTTAGCAAAAAATATACAACTATATTAATATGAATATGTTTTCCATAAACTGACAGCACGTTTATGGTTCTGAGTTTCTGATTTTCTGAATGGTGGCTCCCTGATATGGACAGCCAACAGTGCAAGCAGGCAATACAAACACACACAAATGACCCTCTTTGGTCTATGGGAAACAAAAGCAAGAGATCAGCTGTTCCTGTATAGACCAGTCACATGACCACACTAAACAAAGATTACCCTGGTTCCTCCAGCAACAAACCGAAACATTTACCCTACACTAGCATTTAACATAGCAGCCAGATAAGTAAAATCAACTCCTTGGCATAATAGGACTGCCAGCAGTTGACACAGGTGGATTCATACAACTGACACAGAACATAAATAGATACTTAAGACTGCACACTGAAACAGTGCACTGAAAGCGCAGAATCCCTGAAGTGACACTGAGACCGCGAACCAGGACTGACAGGACACAGACCTAATTAGTGTCCTGTGAAAACAGTAGCAACAGAACACACACAGTATTAAAGTTGCCTCGGGGATGCTGAAGCTTTTCCCTAATTAGATATTCCATGCCTTGTGCCACACTTGGGCCAGCTCCCATGAATAGCAGAGACGAGATAAGGCAAGAGGATGTATGGATTAGATAAGAGCCACTTAGTGGTTGCCGGACCTTTACACCAGGCGTTTTCCTTGATACGGCTGACACCGTTGAGGAGGAAGAAGTAATAACTGACTGGAGGGAAAAAAAGAGGAAAAAAAAGTATCCACCTGCATAGATAGCAATGTCTCACCAATATAACGGACTAGTCTTATGTTTGTATTGTATAGTTTGAGGACAACAAACATTAAATGAAAACTGAAATTTCAGTCAAAATACCACTATTATAAAACACATCATACACATGTAATAATTAGCTTAGTGCAAATATATAATAGTGCATGTAAGCGTAAGTACGTACGTAAGTAATGGGAAGTGCAATAAAGAAAAGACAAACTTATTTGTCACCGGTCAAATCTGCTAGGCAATAACTGGGCTATAACTGCTATATGAGAAAAACAAAGTTTAGCAAACACAAATGCTCAAGATAAAACCGAAGGTACGTTTCCTAAGTGGTCACATTTTATGTCTACAGTGTCTTTCTTTGTAACTTGTTATGACAAGCAACTTGGTAAATATAGATTTAACTCCACACAGATTTCAAAATCCAGTATGCTGAAAAGTGGGGGTTTTTCCCTTTTTTTTCTTGCTAACTCCATTAGAGATCTTTATTGTATTCAGAAGCAAGGTATCCACCTGCACATCAGTGCCTTACCCTACATAAGAGATATGTTTTATATGGTTACTGTATAGTATGAGGATCACAAAAATCTAATGGAAACCAACATTTCAGTCAATATGCAATTATTTAAAAAGAAATTATGGATATCTCTACAGTAATCTCAGCACAATAGTTAGATAAATCATCTTTAAATTATTACTGCAAATACATGTCTTATATGTACTTACAGGCTATTAAGACATGGGAAGTGCAGTAAAGAAAAGACACATTAGTCACTAGACAAATATACTGCTTAAGACAGTTTCATATCAAGTTTGCTTGTTTTTCCAATGTGTTTGAGACAGTTATATTTATCCAATTCTAAAAATCTTCTTAAAATCACTGATTTTAAAATCTTAAAATCAGTGTCTGCCTCAAGAATCTTTACACCAGTTTTAACCATCAGTGTGCACATTTAATGAGAATTTCCAGATACTGTAAAATAATGAAATTTTTAATAAGATTAATGCATAAGATTATGCATTCTGTAGGCCCATTGCAGAAAGAAAGTGCAGTGTTGATTGAGTCAAGTTGCCTAACCCAAACTGTTGCTTACATGTAAAGAAACATGATCTGTTGACCATGTTGGTGCAAATTTAAACATGCTTAAGTGTGCATACACGCGCGCGCACACACACACACACACACACACACACACACACACACAGTAAAACAGTGAAGGCACGCCAGTCAATGTGCTCTTAAGCAGCAAAAAAATCGAATGATCATGTGATGTTCTGAGAATCACCGTAAACCCTCAGTCAAACGTCTTCATTCATTATTGATTAGTGATGAGTTTTCTTAGTAATAAATTAGTCAGGAAAATGCAGGCAGCTGGAAGACTGGCATTTCAACATCAGGCCACTTATCAATATTGCATGCAACACAAAACATACATTTATCAGAGGACTTTCCTACCATTGCTTGAATATCTTCATGTGTAAGTTAGTTTTGCAAAAATAGTGTTCTCAAGCAATTACATTACCTGGAAGTCTATTTTTTACTTAGTTAAAAGAGAAGCTTGTGATTAAAATGATATATTCCCCATTTTATTCCAAGCAGAAACTCTGCAAGTACACATCTAGCAGCACACAGCTATTATCTGCAAATCAGTGGACAGACAGATAGACTGCTAACTAGTTCAAACAACGTCACCTTCTGTTTTACAGTATTCTCTCAAAACTCTTTGTGTATATGTGCCAAAATAAGGCCTAAAAGCCATCCAAGCACAGGTGTGGTGTAGACACAATACAAACATCAATCCCAGGCCAGCCTTATGTAAACTTTGAGGCCTCTTCCAATAAGTCACATGTCACCCTATGCAAGTACAATTATCATGAGGTAAGAAAACTGGTAAGTAATATGTTCAGTAATTACTTATTCCTTTCTGTTCTTTCAGAATCTATCCCTTATTGCTATTCACACAAAAATGCAAAGTAAAATGGTGCAATAATCATAACAAAAAATGCAGAAATCTGATCTTACAATTTGCAGCTCAACACATCATGGTATGCAGTTTTGAAGCACAAACCATTGCATTTGCAGCATATCAAAGTATTTCATGCTCATTGGATCATGGCCACACTTTACGGTGCCAAAAAAGTAGGACAGCAAAACAGCATTGGCTATGTTTAACCAAATTTGCTGAAAAAAATAAAATAAAATACATTAGTTCATTATTTGTATATTTTCAAAGTCTGTTTTCTAAAACACCTTTACTCATAAGCTCACACATCAGTTTATTGAGCTGATATCACTTCATAAGTCGTAACGAAAACAGCTCATTTAGAGTAGTTGGAAATTTTACTTTGATGACATTTTTTTAAAAGCTATTCTTGATACACTTTTTTGACAAAATCTTTAACACCATAACACATTACAAGGGACATCTTTAAACACATGAAAATGCTAAACTTATTATTTGGTTATTTTTGTTTCTTAGCTAAGAACTCTCTCGCAGGCCTGCGTTTCCGTCTTTGCCCTCTAAAAAACCCCCACCAACAACAAAAGTGACTAGTGTTTACATTTTGTTTCAGAGAGATGCCTGGCTAAAGTGAAATTCACCTAATGTTTGCTCTGAGACAGGTGTCACATGTCGTATGACCCGGAAGAGGGAGGAGGTCATAGACAGCCAAGCAAAGTCTTACAATCCCTTTAAAGTTTCAATGCTACGAAGCCCTTTGAAAACTGACAATACAACAAAAAACATAAAAAAGCATCAACTTCAGTCACTTGATGCTGGCTAGAAAAACTGAACTCACAGCATTAGAAAGTGAAGACACTGTCTGGAAGGCAAATGCTAGCTTTTCAGCTGTGCACTGATGTCCCCCATTATCAATAGCCTGGAGAGCACAGTGTCCAAGATTTCAAGGAAGAATTCCAATCTTGGACTGGTCAACCCACATGACAGTTTTCAGTGGATCTTAAACCAGTACTGGGACAGAGTGTTTTGGGATCTGATTTGTATATTTTACTTCCTTGTTGATGGTTTTTAAACTACATTTGTGAATGCACCATAGCATTGACAGAAGTTTTCTGAAGTGGTCCCGAGTCCATGTAGTTACTTCCTCTAGATAATCACTTCTTTTTATAAATTGTAGCAGTGTCTGAGGACCAGAAGATTATGGCCACTCGGTAATGATTTTTGGGCTTGTACACAAAGCCAAAAACTAATACTGTATTGTTTCCTAGAATCTTTCAATGATATTATGTACTGATGATGAAATCCCAAGTTATTTTAATGTCACAGTGAGTCATTCTTAAATCCCCGAACTATTGTCCTGTGCAGAATAATGAACACTTTTCCAGTTTTCTCTGTTTCTAAAAGGTTTAGTCTTTTTCGGAATGCTTTTCTGATACCCATTCACATCCATTATGTGTTGCTTATGAACATAACTAGTTGTGAGATGTATCACAGGTATATAGTATTAACAACTTTTCCACTCTTATGCTACCCCTCCATTAATTTTTTTTAATTTTTTATTAACTTTAGGACGTTAATGATTTACAAAATACTTCTTTTTAAATTCACATTTTGTAAGGGATCAGAAATTTTACAAAAAGGGTTAGAAAAAACTTTACAGAAGTCATTTTGGAATCAAATGAGTAAAATATCAATGGCAAACTCAAAGCTAAGTTGACTTTGTATTAATGCTCCTCTCTGCTCTTGCCAGAAATGTCACAGGGCTTAAAGGTAGACAAGAGCCTGAACACCAGAGGGATTTGCCTAGTTGGAGAGTCTGGGGATTTGGACACTGATCTATGTCCACCTGCATGGCATGACACTGAAAGACCCAGGATTGCGTAACACAAAATCAACCCTAGCGCATGTAGTGACTTGCCAGAATTTAAGAGATTAACCTATATAAGACAATTAGTACACATGGCATATTTTTAACAAGGTCTACACAAAGCAACCTCACAGAAGTAGTGGTGCTTTGATCAAAATATGTAGAATTCTGGACATCCTCATTGGGTAACTGGATAACTGAGTTAATTTACAGTTCAACATGGATGACAGTTCAGACATTCTTGTTTTTACAAACAAACAAACACCAATAAACATAATCAAAAATCCCACAAGTTTCACAGCATAAAAATCTCTCACCAGCTGAGAACAATGAACATTAGTAAAATGTAAGGTAAAATGGCCTGAGAATGGGAATAAAGTTTGTGAATAAAGAAAGTTCTTACCTGGTGGTCCCTGGAGTTTGGCTTTCTTCACTGCACAGCGCACAGAAACACACAGACACACACACACACACAAAAACAAAGATTAGCTCAATTACATAAATTTAATTTGCACTAGCTTAAGAATAAACATCGTACTATAATACGTAACTAAAACTGACACATAGGTAAATCTTAGGCCCCTGAGGGGTCTCACCTACCAAAGACCTAAAATTAACCCTTTCCAGTGTTTATGTACCTAAAACACAGTTTAAAAGCACAGTGTAAATAGAATTTTAAATTATTTAAATAAATTATTTCAAACTTATTGTTTTTAATGAATACATCTGACATTTGATTAACATCCACAAAACTTCTAATATGTATATTATGTACTGTAGCAAAGAGATATACTACTCCAATGTAAGTCAAATGATGGTAATACAATGTTGAATTAAAAGAGTTTGGTTTTTTAAAATTATTTTTAAAAGACAAGTCTAAAATACAAACACAGATGTGCATAAAGTAATTATCCCATGTTACTTGAGAATACAAATTGCTCATTATGCAGACAAGTAAGCAGTGATGGGAATAACGACGCTACAAGTAATGGCGTTACTAACGGCGTTACTTTTTTCAGTAACGAGTAATCTAAATAATTACTATTCCTATCGTTACAACGCCGTTACCATTACTAACAAGAAAATGCGGCGCGGTCGCGTTACTATTTTTCAACATTCAGACGGTTGAACCTGTCTTCGGTTTACCGCATCTTATATCAGTTGCACTGAAGTAGCTGTAAGTAATCTGGGCCCTACAGCTTGAGGCAGCTGCGTGCGCTCCCGCGGACGGCAATCACTTTCTGGCAGTCGATCACTTTTTGGCAAAACACCTGGAGCTAGGCGGCAAAACAATCGCATGAGTGCTGCTGTTTCACTGAGGAAGAGTAAAGTAGTCATAGTAAGCCAACCACATGACCACTTCAAGATGACAAAGCAACAAGGTGATATATACCAGTTTTTAAATTGTGTTGATAGGCCACGTAAAACAAGAGTCATGATAAACAATATATACGCGTGTTTCAGGTATCAGGCTGTGATGTTCTCCTTTATAGTGGACAGAAATTATTTTTTGGGAGTGGCACAAATAATTTGTGTGGCATCTACTTTAATGCGGAACAGCTGATTGTAATGTAAATAGTTTGAAATGGTTATTTTAAAAAAGGTAAATGGCTGCAAATAACTTTGTTGTTTGCAAAACTTGTGCATAGGATTTTAAAATTGACAATTAATATTTAACATTTAAAGTTATGAAATATGATTCAATAAACATGTTTGTGGTTGTTACAGTAGAAAAAATATATATTTTTTTCTACTTGGATTTTATGTTTTTTGTCTGATTTTAGATCAATTGTGTTAATACAATATGTCAGAATGAAAACATAACTAAATTCAGACACATGTGCTGAAAAGAATGATACCAAACAAGGCAGTAAATAGTTTTTAAAGGCGAAATGGAGAGGTAAAATCAAAAGTAGCAAAAAATGGCCAAGTAACGCAATAGTTACTTTTCAAGTAATTAATTACTTTTAGAGTCTTGTAACTCAGTTACATTTTTGAAGTAGTAACTAGTAACTATAATTAATTACTTATTCAAAGTAACTTGCCCAACACTGCAAGTAAGTCATAAGTTGGTGCAACGTGCAACAAATGAAGACTACAAACACATCATCTTGTTTTAGGAACCCTTGTGCAGTTTGATCAAAACAGAAGAACTATGTGAAGAAATCAACTTTACACTATTTATATTTTTCAGCTTCATTCAAATTATTGTGTCATAGTTAATAGTTTTGCTAAGTTCATAACTGATAAACCGGATGCATAACAGTTCAGTTATAGTAAAATATATTTGTAAAAACCTTATCATTTTAGTTAGAACGCTTCAAAGTTAAATCAATGAAAAATGGGATACTAAAGACTGGCACCTCTGTTTTATTAGCAGTGACAAATACATTTTTATTGGATTGCAACTTTTACATAATCATGAAGCATAAGCCTTGACAGCTGCATCACAAATCTTAACAGCTGGTGAACAAACAAAAAAAAACAAAACAAAGGAAAAATGGGACTCAGGCAGATGGGTATTAAGATACAAAATAAACCAAAAATGTCTGATAACAGCAGCCATTTCCAAAAACCTCCAGACATTACTTATGGTGAAGAACCACGTGCTGCTCGATTTTGGTTCATAAGTCGACCTGCCGTCTTTAGCCCCTCAATGCATCTTTACAATAAATGTTTATGGGATTGTGAAGCGATTTGAAGAGGATTAGTTGTGATTGCAGTGGCAGGGTTATGTGTGCAGGCATATAACCTACTAAACCTCTAAGGGCTGAGCTGCCAGATGTCCAGAATGGGATGATGGAGGCACAAATAACGCTTTCATATTTTCATGTACCATCCCTTGTTTTTTTTCTGTGCACATTAAAACAATAGTATAAAGTTTTCGGGTCTTCTAATAATTGATCATTCTTAATCACTCTTAATTACAGAGAACCATATGCATATAAATACAGCAAAGTAATATTTGCATATTAGAAAACTAATAGTGAAGTAACGATTAGAATGAATAAAAATGCAGGTTGAAGTGGAATGCACCAAACCTAACACATGCAGCCACAAATGTAAACTGAAAGACTAAAAATCAAAGACACAGAGTTAACCGAATTTACTTCTAGGATAACAATGGAAAGCAAAGAAAAAAAAAAAAAAAAAAAAAGACCACTGGTCCTCCCCCAGTGTTTCCTGTCTTTTACATAACTCATTGCGGAACAGTGGAAATCTTCAGTGAAGCTAGCAGTACGATTCTTTTTTCCACTAAGTCAAATGAGCTGGCTGTGGCCTTCTTTTCTCATTTGCATCACTTAATTTTAACTGTGGACCAAAGAGCAGGAGGTCATTAAACCAGAGAGAGGGGGATTGCAGTGGAAACTGATCCTTATCGTTTTCTGTCCATGCTTAATTTGATGGGTGTAGTTGATCTTTATCTACTGTTCTTCAAAACCTACTGGTTTCTTTTCTTTTTTGGTTAATTTTACTTGCTTGTGATCATACTTTGTTTCAAATATATTAATGCAGTCGCATGTCTCAATAAAAGTAGATCCCCCACCCCAGTACTATCCAGTATCATTTCTCTTTAGCAAAGTAAAGCTCTTTCCCCCAGCAGTTTACAAATTTGACATGATGACACAAAACACTACCTCATAAATTGAAACTAACACCAGCTGCACTATTGCAGATGGTACATATGCAACACAGTTTCACAACACTTCATGAAATAGTCACCTCTAAGTTGTTCTCTGTTTTATTGATTAACATTTATGGACACAAATTGTAATGTTTATTTTTGTTCTTGAAAACTAATTTTTCAGCATTATTTTGGGTCACTCAACACAACTTCTCATCAATCATCTCTTATGTAGTGATTCTTGTCCATGGAGATGAAAACAATACCACAATAAGAGTCTGCATTTGAAGGTCAGAGGTTGTTGGTAGAGCAAATCATCTTGAGATTTGTGTTCAGTTTATACAAGCCATAGATTGTCACACAACATTTGCATTCTTTTAATGATGTTATTAATAAAAAACAAAACGCAGTGCTTGGTTAAGTTTAGACATTTGCAGTGACTTGGTTGGGGTTAGACATTACAAAGAACATATTTTTTAAGTAAGGGAACATAAAACTGGGTTACCGTTTAAAAAAAAGATCATGGTTTGGGATACAGTGGTTGCCACTTCTTTTAAAGCTTTGTTGCCTTGGTCGCCATGGTGATACCTCCCCTTTTAAATGGACATAATATGTGCTTATAGTATGAAAAATGTTTCCTCAAACAGCAGACCTTTGAGGTACTTTAACCTGCAAAAGCATGACAATTTGTGTCCATGACCACTGACATGTTAGATTTCACAGCTGGTGTGATAACATCATAAGATGGTGTCTAGTGTATTGCTCACAGTTTTAATAGCTGAATTTTATTTAACCATTTTGCTTTCCGAACATCTATAATGTGACTAAAAATCACAAAATCCTGCAGCTTTCTGAGAATCCAAACAAACTGTATACTGTTAGCGATTTGTAGCAATTTGTGTTATCCAGATGATAATTTAAAACAAAAAAACGACTTCATAGATAGAGATTTTCTAAAAATGTGTGCTAATTCTGAAGTTGCAGCTCATGATGTTCATAAGCCAAATAATGACTTTAACCCCCTGCAAACAGTATCTATACTTTATTTCTTCTGTATAAACACGAATGAACAGCAAATAATATCAGTGTTCAGAAATTATATTTAGCCATTTTTTAATTGGGGGTTGGACATTTAAATTCAGTTCAGTTAATCTGTTTCTTAAAGCACTGCAGGATTTAGTCAACTTCACTTGCTACATACACAGACTGCTCTACAATCCATAGAGGGGTGAGGAAAAGAGGAAAATGTTGATGTACCAAATAACAGGACATGCAGGCAGGCACAAAGCAGGAAAGTAGGAACAGGAAATGACACCAGAGTCAAAGCAGTGGCGTACTTCCGCTTTGTGTCGACTGTTGGATCTGATCACTTGGAACTGGTAATAAGAGGAGAGAGAGCAACAGATGGCAAGGGGATTACTCCCACAATCTCTAAGCTCGCTCTCTCTCTCTATCTCACTCTGTCTTTCTCTCATAATTCCTCTACTCGGATGGTTACTATACCCAACCCCTTAGATTCCAGTTCAGTCACTTTTATCTCTCCATTGCATCCTTTATATAATTATTATCTCAGCATAAGTCCTCAGCAACTGACTCGGCTGTAGACAAATATGAGCCAAGCAGACTTGGCTCATATTTGAAAATGTGTATGCTTTTTCAGAAAATGTGTATTCCTCAACCAGTTGCAAGCTGTGGCTGAAGGTTCCTGGCAAAATTGGTCACAAAGACTATGCTGTACCAGAGGCCTCCTTTTGGCTGCTTTGGTTGCCATCAGATTGCCACGGTTGCCCATAGTTTGCACTGAAGACATAAACTTGTCTGCAAATTCTTGTTAAGCTGTAGTAAAACTTGAAAGAGTCAAACACAAACTAAAAACCGGGACATTTTGCCTTCAAAGCAAAAACTGTATACACATTTGTAACTAGCGAATAGTATTTATCTATTGGTTACTGTCCAGTCTTTAAGCCTGCATGAACAGGGATTTGGCAATCAATTTTACTGTGACTGCCAGCAACTACTTGAACCAGTCAGGTGCTGACTAGTCTCTAGGTCTATGTGTCGGTGGTCTGAGCAAGCTACAGCTTCTTGCTCTGCATAATTTTTTAATCACAATTGAAAATCAGAATGTTGCTCTATTCTATACACTTAATTAATACATGACTGGAGTAGAGATCCCTCCCTCTTTCTGGAGGTTTCTACCATTTTCATAATCCTTGTTGACACCAAGAATACAAGCATTGAGGCTTTTACCTCCTGTCCAGATAATGAACGCCCCTCAGGCAAATCTGACTTGACCTGAATCCAAAAATCATTAAAATAATGTAACCCACCTGCAATTTGCAAATGTAATTGCTTTAATGTTCAACATTTAAGTATGTGACTCCACAGTTCGATGATCATCTTTGTCCTCATTTTTCAATTAATGTTTTCCATTTCAAGTGGAGCACCACACAAAGCGTTCAACAGCCAAGCATAAGCTCTTGCAGATTCTTCATCTGCCTTCGAAACGAAGAAAATCTTATTAACCACAAATATCATGTAACTAAATCAATCAGCAATGTCAATGTCATACACAATATCTGTGCACCTCCAGTCCTCCAGAATCATGTCATCCACGTGAACCATGTGTCAACTCAGCCTTGACCTGATGCACAGTAAGAGTTTCCCCCACATGTTCACTCGTAAGGGCAACCACTTATCTATTGTATAAAGACATTGCCATGGTGATGAAACATCTCAACTAGCAATAAATAGGCAACACTGTCAAGCTGTGCTATCAAACGATGACTCACAACATTAGTTAATCACAAAGCTTCTGCCCAAGCACCCTTTAAGCTAATCTACTCTACTTCTTCCTCTTCCTCTAACCTTTCCTGTAATCTATTGGCTGCAGCTCCTACTAGCTTTAATTTCACTAATCAATAGAAGAACAGTCTTTCCAGAGGTTTTGCAGAGGCACTGAGATTAACTTTTTCAAGCAAGTGAGATCAAATGCTTCTTTTTGAACCATTCCTTGTGTTTCTCAGAATGGTGCACAGGTGTCCCAATACCTCCTGAGTCTAACTATATTCACAATTTATTTATTTTTACCAGAAAGTACATTGGTACTTAAACAGATTTATATTTGATGTACATATAACCAACACTTGTAACACAAGTGTTGGTTGTCTGGGCATGCATAGGTTCATGCACACAAGTCCCGGATAACAAGAATTTGTGGACTAAATGGAAAAAAAGAAAGAAAATGTGCCTTTTAATGTAAACACAGTCATTGGCTTTTCGCCATTACTTGGAAGCTAATCAGTACACTATCAGGAATACACACTAGAGCAGGGCGATATGACCAAAAAATTTATCATGATATACATTTGAAAATTTGTTTTAACGATATAACTGACGATATAATTGACACTAGAAAAAATACTTTACAACTCCACAACTTTATTCGTGCAAAAAAAAAAAAAAATCAATGTATTTTCATTTAAACAAGCAGCTGTTTTTTATGTGCATAAAAGTTACATAAAAATTTAACAGTGCAAATGCAAAATCCTTGCTGACAGTTTAACCAAAAGGCATTTCCAGTGGAAATTGGCCGACATATCCTCAGCATAACCATGTATAATATCCACAAAACTTAAAAAGAGGTTATACACATAATATGGTAATATTATGTTGAACCACAGTACGTATCACTCCACGAGGCGCCTGCCTACCATAGCCGTAATGCTCCGACAATCCATCAAGCGGTGCGGCTTCGTAGCTTAGCAAAGTCGTACTGAAACATTTGACAGATTTTCAAGCACCGTGTACGACATTAAATTGTTTCGAGGTCAGTAAACACAACCAGAATTCATACATAAGGCACAGGGATTATAAGGGGCACTGTCGATTTTCAGAAAAATCAAAGGATTGATTTTAAGTGTTCCGTATTTTCCAAACCACACGGCAATAACGACGGCCGCTAGCATGCTCTACTAAAAATAGTGCTTTGTTGTGTATCTGACGGACGAAAGCCAAACCAGTTCCACACCACTGAAGTTGCAGCATTTTTACAAACCAATTCTGGTTCATCCGTTTCATTTAACGATCCACTTTCGCCCTTCTCATTTTGCGTCGCCGCCATGCTTTTTCCGCCATGTGCGTATGAAAACAAAGGCACTGCGCATGCGTGTTTTACCCATATTCTATCGCGATATTTCATTTTCTTATCGTTGCCCGACATTATACCAGTATTACCGTGAACGGTATGATATGGCCCAGCCCTAATATACACTCAGAGAAACAATATAGTAAAGCCTATTTGTTTTCAGGTAAAACATGTTCAAAGACTGAATTACAAAGAAGAAAAAGACTTTTATTCCAGTTTCTTATCAGTGGGGATTATTAATGCTCCATTACTTCTATAGCAGATGCCAAAACTTTTAAACTCTCCCATGAAGGATTCTGTGCTAATGAGCAGTCAGTAAGAGTAACTAATATAGATTAATTTCTGAGAGACTAAATTTTGTGGAGACGAAAAAAAAAAATCAAGTAGTTTGGTGAGGATGGCTGTGTTATTGCAGATAGGCATGCTTGTGTAGTTAGGGGGGGAAGTTATCTCTGTTTGGGGTAGTTTTTTCTTCTTCTTTTTTAATCGAGCTCTTAGCAGCAGTGGAGCAAATAGTTGGGTGTCAGGCTTCTTGTTGCTGAATGGGATATTGCATAATGTGCTCTTCTGCTGTAAAAGCCTCTAAAGCAGGATTCTCCACCATCACTCCAGCCGATTCGCTGTAGTCTTCTGGTAGACGGCACGCTAACATGGATTCCTTGATAGCAAACACGGTTTCTTTTTCCCCCAGCATTGGTCCCTGAATCAGGCTTTCAATGTAGCGGCCTACGAAACTAATGCTGGGAGATGATATTAAGACGAGACACTAAAAGTTCGATTATAAAATCCTCAGTTGTCACTGAGGACCCCAAGGATTTATTTTCAACATAAATGATAAATACATACCTCTGTTGAGTTTTTAAAGATAAAAATTATAAAGTCTTGGTTTTTAAAAACGTAAAATCACGTCAGGATAAAGGTACTTTTTTTCCAGATACTACCCAAGGAGGAACGCCTACTGTTAGAAAACCAGTTTTGTAAGCTGTTACTGGAATTATCACTATGACTTCAGCAAACTCATCAAACAAACAAAGACAAAATCGCTTATGAAGTACAAATAAAGATAAAAGCTCCTACCTCTGACGCACAGTAACGACATGACCGACCGCTTCCAGCGACAATCCAGTAGTTTCACACAGTTTACAGAGCGACCTCTCAGCGGAGATTTACTCTGTGAGGTAACATTATAACAGTCACTAAACAGATTTTTTCATCAAATTCCTCTTTGATGTTTACAGGTGGGTTTCCGGTCCCGGACCTGGGCAGAGAGCAGCTGCCCCTCTCTGCTGCCACGCCATTATTAAAACTCTCATCACAGGTTTCCAGACTGAAGGACAGACCGAGAGCAAAGAGACAGGAGAGGGGGAGGAGGCGGGGTCGGGACACCTGTTACAGGCATCTGAGGCGACCAATCAGGATGCCAAAGCGCTGAGCCTTATGTAGACATTTGTCCAATCGCCGGGAGGGACAGGTTGGCGGAAGACACAGGTAACGCGCACAGATTCAAGTAAACATCCAGAACTTCGTATTTCACCATAGACAATATAAAACGATTCTCAGTAGAAAGATTCATTTAAGGTACTCAAAGTGACCTAGCTTTTTGGTTCTTTGTTTGTTAAATATTCCAAAAAATGTTTTGTAATTAAGCTGTGTTTGCTCTGGGCATGTCAAACACATAAAAAAGTAAACTGTGGGGAGATATCTGTAGATTTCTAAATTTTAGGTTTCGTAGGGATCAGTAAAATAAGCTATATGAAAAATGTATTCTTTAACGAATCTCATGAATTTCAAGTTCTTCCATAAATACAAAATTTAAGTAAAACTACATTTCAATGCTTTCAAACTGTACAATATGTTTTTTTTAATAAATTGTGCCACAATGGTGAATTTGCTATATTTTTATGGAGTTCCTCTGTCTTTTTTTAAACACATAACATGAGTCTTTGTGTTTGTTTTTAGCAAAACAATCCTTTCTGAGCACTGATAATTCACAATTTTAGATTGACTTTGAGCTTGGTTTTATTTTATCTATTTAATAAATCCTTACATTAGCATTTTCCATTTCCATTTACCAAATTAAATAAATATTTACTTTAAAAAAATAAAATAAAAAGAAAAGGTTCATACAGAATGCCCCCACAGTGTGTGTTCAACTGCTATCACATACACCAAATGACCCCAAAAGACAACATTGAGTTGAGTGAGCGAAAAGGAAACAAATAGCACCACCTTATGAATTGTGTCAGCCATTACACCAGAACGAGTGCATTTATTAACGAAAAACAAAACAAAACAAAAAATATTAGTAGTAGTAGTCGAAATATTACTCAACTATTAGTTGCCAGTAGTAATATTTTTTATTAACAATTAAGATTCAGTAGACTTATATATTATATTCCATAATAGATTATCAGTCTTCCACAATGAAAGGTGCTTAAAGAGAACAATGGCAATAAAAGTAACCTTTAAAACGTGAAATAGTTACAGACATACTGCAAAAAGAATATACTAGTTTATGTGAAAGACAAAAGTTATAGGGCACTATAATAGTCATACAGTGAACATTTGTATTAAAGTCACTTATTTCGTCCTATATTTTTATATCTTTTTAAATGTATTATTATTAATGTATCTATTAGCGGAACCACTGTATGACTTTTTGTTTCCCGCGCTGGGGGAGTTTTTCAGCGTTGCACCACTGATGTAACTTTCATTTCCTGATCGGTAAGGGTCACTCGCGTGACTGTGTAGCCTCAACAGAGTGTAGTTTACCAAACCTAATCTTCTAATTTTAAACAGTCCTTTTGCAATCTTTCAGCGATGTTACGGACGCTGTGTCGGACCGGCGGCCTCATTTTGCAGGTAACTGAAACTGTCACTGTGTGCCTCCTTCGGCTTAACATCTCGTGCACCGGTTCTTTTCTGTGGCTGGTGAAATAGGTGTCATTCATCAGCGTGAGCCCGTACGTTTAATAATCCCGATAGCACTGTATTTTTAGCGGAACACCTGCGGACATACTGATTATTTCTAGATGAAAATGAACTATTGGTTAGCTGGTATGGCTAGAGAAAGACTTTGGTATGGTCGATTAATATGGTCACATACTGTATACACTCAAATGGGTATTTACCAATGACCTCGTTCATATATATAATATGTAGAATGTGACCAAATAAGTCTAACCAAAAACTTAAAATTAAAACATAAAACAAGAATATTAACATTGATGTTTATTCAGTAACCTTAAGCTCTACAAGCTAAGATAGTCTTATGAGTCTTGGCTCAAATTCATGCAGTAATGCCACCTGTTTACGTTTTAATGAATCCTCTGTAGCAGACCCAGCGGACCGTGCCGAGGTTGTGCGTTAACCCAGTTCAGCAGCGATGGGCGTCCAGCCTGCCCATGAACACCGTGGTGCTGTTTGTGCCCCAGCAGGAGGCTTGGGTGGTGGAGAGGATGGGTCGCTTCCATCGGATCTTGGAGCCGGTAAATTTTGTTGCATTTAATAGATCCCCAAAAAACAAAAAGCACAACAAATAGATGGTGTTCTTCCCCAAACAACATGGGTTCGATCCCCAGTTTGACCATGAACTTCATAAATTTTCATTTTGGTCAAATCAAATCATATTGCATAGAACTAAACTGCATTACAGTTAAATATCCTAGCTTTCCAACTTACCACAATTACAAATACAGATCAAATACAGTTGTGATCAGAGGTCTTGTCAACACAAAGTTACTTATTTGGAGCACAGTTCTATAAGAAAGATAAGTTACTGAAAAAGTGCTTGTGCTTAAAGTGCTTCGCTGAGCTGAAATGTAAACTTAAAACATCTCAAGATTTAATCAATAAAAAGAAACTCTAAATTAAAACGACCTTAAAGTGTCTCAAAGGCTTGATATCTTATGGACTATCCTCCATTGCAGTCACATTCCCCCTCAGATGGCCAGCTCCTGTAATTTGGCCTTTTTTTTTTTTTTTCCCCCCCAGTGTGTCTGGGATGACACCTATAAACTGGGCGCACGCGACATCATTACTGTATGTGGGTTTATGTTCAAGCTATTTTTCTTGTGAAGAATTATTTTGGACTTGAACTTGGTGGACGGAGCTTCTTCTTTGGGAATATCATAGGCAATGTTGCAAGCAACTTTTCTTTGCAGATGCTCACGATGCCGCTCTGGGCAATGCCCCATGTCGCCCGTATCAAAAACCGCCACTGCACCACAGTAAATGTAGTGCATCATGTTGTCAGCTTTACTGTATCTTAGCCAAAGAAACTGGTCAAGCCACTCTCTTCGAAATGTATATACTTTACCCCTTTTACTTTCAGTTGGCTATGGCTCGGAGTGGATCGTATGTGATTCATTATTTGATGCAGTCTCCAAACCATTGTTAAACATAATCTGCCGTTTACTTCCTGCCTACCCGACCTTCTGAGGACCCGGCCTTCGCGGTCTACATGGGCCGGGTCCTCAGGAGGATGCAGCCCATGAATTTGGACACGAGTAATGTGTGTCTGTTGTTGACCACACAAAGACTTTTTTATTTATTTTTTAAATACTTGAACAGCTGGTCGTTTTTTGTTTTTTTTTTTAGTCGCACCATTGAGAAATTAGCCAAATAGGCTGCACTCTAGAGCCCTGGGTTACATAATGATGTAGAAAAAACAAAACAAGATTTAGGTGCATGAGTTTGGATTTATGGTCAAATGTTTATACAGACTCAAAAATATACACAAAGGCCCACTGCTATTTGCTTATCAAGTTGCACCTTGACCAGACAATTTGGATCATATTTTGATCGTATGCCATCATCACACTTGTGGCATATTTTCTTACTTTTTTTTGGTAATTGATTAATCTTCCTACTGTTTCACTTGTTGTTTGGCAGCATGATGCAATGCCAAGACCTAAGTAACTGTGTTTCATTCATAACATGTCAAATTGTTGAATGACAATAAAACTGAGTCTGATATTTGACCACTCTGCTTGGAAGTGTTGGGAGAGTTAATTTAAACTGGCTGGTTTCCTGACATGGACTCAGCTTTTGTGCTTCATTCATAAATTTTCAATAGGATTAAGATTGGGGGTATATAAAAGCTGCTCCAGAAATGTAATGTCAATGTGTTTTATCCATTCCATAACCAGATTTGATGTGTGTTTTTCATTGTCTCTAGAGCCCTGTAAGACATCTGACTATCTTGTATTTTTGTACACTTGTTTGATGATCTTAGATTCTGCAGCTGTTTAGAAATGGCTTCAAGTTATCTTTCTAACTTGTGTAAATGTACAATTCTCCTTAGATCTTCACTGATTTCCTTGAAATTTCACATTGGTCTGAGTATTGGTCACTTCAGTGAGTGCTGTCAAACAGATCATTTTAATGCTGACAAATGGAAACTACCAGTTGTAGTCAGTCATGATGGCAGTCTTTGCCTTGTCAAGTTAAAACACATTGTAGAACCTTCAGCACCACTTATGAACACAATTAAGTGAGTGTATGTTTATATTTGAGCCCGTATGTATACATGCAATCCAACTTGAATTCACACTTGGTCACCCAATTGTCATTTGTTTAAAGTAATTAAAGATGTATGCTGTACAATCATTCCACTTCAAAGAAATCATTAAAAGGCCAAATATTACCATGTCATTCATACCATGGAAATTTTAGTGTATTTTATTTTGATAGACTACTAAAGAAACTTGCCTTTAAGCAACAATACTATAACTCATTTTGCTTTATTATTGGACTATGTCATTAAAATTCCAAACATTATTCACTGCTGGCACACCCTAACATTTTCCCTTTTGCTATCTATAGGGTTTGAACTTCCTCATACCCATACTTGACAGAATTCGCTATGTTCAAAGTCTCAAAGAAATTGTGATTGATGTCCCAGAGCAGTCTGCAGTATCCCTAGGTAAGTAAGACATTGTTTATTTCTCATTATTCACAGGAGGACGAGCAGGCTTATTTATTTATTTATTTATTTATTTATTTATTTATTGTTAAACAGAATTGATTGTTTTCTCCATATTGTTATATTTTCTTTGAACTTGCAGATAATGTAACACTGCAGATTGATGGCGTGCTTTACTTAAGGATACTAGACCCTTTTAAGGTATGCTGGCAACAATTAGAACAGATCCAAATATCTTCTTGCTTATTATTATTTTTTTAAATTCACTTTATACTTTTGTTTGTTCACAGGCCAGCTACGGTGTTGAGGATCCAGAGTATGCTGTCACACAGTTGGCACAGACCACCATGCGTTCAGAACTGGGCAAACTCACATTGGACAAAGTGTTCCGAGTAAAGACAAACTGCTGTTTCATCTCATATTTTTTCTCTGTTCATGAAGGAACAAGTTGTATTTTATCTTTGCATTTGTTTTTAAGGAAAGGGAGTCTCTGAATTCCAACATCGTCCATTCCATCAACCAAGCTTCAGACGAGTGGGGAATCCGTTGCCTTCGTTACGAAATCAAAGATATACACGTTCCACCTCGTGTCAAAGAGTCCATGCAGATGCAGGTGAGAGAAACAAAAGAGCTTTTTAAAGCATAATTTTTAGTTTTTAATTCACTGCACGATCTTATGGTACAAATGGGTATTACATGAAAGTACAGCTTAGCCATCATTCAAGTACAGTTTATAATCTTCAACAGAAAAGAGACCTTTTGTAGTCAAATAAGTCAAATAATTTTCTTATATTGTGTTGGTAAGTTTGGTTAAGTTTAAGAGGTTTTACACTGATTCTTAAAAACTAGAGTTCATAGTACCTTAAATAAATTATAGGTCTTTTCAGACGAGGTCAGAAACATTTTTTGCATATAGCAGTAGATATTTCAACTGTGGGGACAAGACTAAATCACTTAAATTTACTGAACAGGACACTTTATTCACCCCATGTAGGTGGAAGCTGAGCGTAAAAAGAGAGCCACAGTGCTGGAGTCTGAGGGGACAAGAGAAGCAGCCATTAATGTCGCTGAGGGTCGTAAACAAGCACAGATCTTAGCCTCGGAGGGTGAAAAAGCAGAGCAGATCAATAAAGCAGCTGGTAAGTGCATTTAGTTGGTTTATCACTCCAGTTTCCACAAATTATCTCACATCTTTTTGCTTTTAGAGGCTAATATGCTCCCTGTTACCTACTACTCTGCTCCGTCCAGGTGAGGCTCAAGCAGTTCTAGCCAAAGCTGAGGCCAAAGCCAAGGCCATCCGTATGTTGTCAGATGCTTTGACAGAGCAGGTAAATGTTCTTTTCCATTTTCACAGTCTGACTTACAAAAGCTTTTCATTGGTTAATGCTTTTTTTTCCTCTTAAATTCAGAATGGAAATGCTGCCGCTTCGCTAAGTGTAGCTGAGCAGTACGTGTCTGCTTTCTCAAACCTCGCTAAAGAGTCAAACACCATCCTTCTGCCCTCTAACACTGGTGACATTAGTGGAATGGTTTCACAGGTATGTCTGCTATCCAATAGTCCCAACTATTGGATTTATATGTTAACAGCTTCTAAATTATTAAGTTTACATGCCCCTAATGATGCTTATCTTGTCTTCTTGCCACTCAGGCTATGACTATTTATAGCACGCTGGCAAAGCAAAGCATGAGGGTAACTCCAGAGGTTTTGGAGGAGAACCGTGAAGAGGCTGCGAACCCATCGGGATCACCTCAAGAAAAAGGAATTAATGAATGAACTCAAACTAATAAATGACACAGAACCAGAAGAAGCAGTTTATGTTGAAGGTCCACGGTTTGTTCTCACACAGACCTTAAAATGACAGGACAAAAGGGAAAAATTGCCAACTTTAAAACTCTTCCGAAGCCTTGTCCTGGAGCCTGGGGGAAAGTTACACCTTTTGTATGGGGAGTCGTAATCTTCACTGAGTGTGGTTTAATTAGTGTATGTTTGAGAAAGTAACACCAGCCTCCAGCCAAATACACAGATACCAGAGTCTATCCAGCTGACGTGGATGTCAGCACAGACACGGATGCAAAAATAAGTCTCCCCTGAGCACTTTTATATTTTAATATGTTGAGCCCTTTTGACCTCTCTACCTGAGGTTTTTGTAGATTATACCATCATGTTTTCTCACTTTGCAGTCTATTTTCCATGTTTTCCCAAATAGCTATATTCAGGTTCTCTGAGATTATTAATAATAATCAAAGCCAGCTCAGGTGAAAATATATACATAGGTATTATTTACAGAAATGGGTGACAATTCTCCCTCTTTGTGTTGATGGGACCACCGACTTTAAGTTGCTGCATGCAATGCCTGGCTGGATTTCTCACAATGTTTCTAAAAGTGTATTAATTTCACAGTTTACTACGTTTTTTGAAACATTACCCTATCGATAATAAAGCTATATCCCCATGAAAAGGTTACATTAGAATTTCCTTTAGGAAAAAAACCTACTTTTTGAAATGATTAAGAGAGATTTTTTTTTTTTGTCAAAGTCTAGGTAATGTCCCGTGTCAGCTCGATGATCAAAATATTCCTCTCCTCCGAGTATTTGTATTCATATCTGATGTCTTACCGGATATATTTATTAAATTTCAAGGTTCACTGCAAAGACTTGAAGTTTGTTTTGTTATTTCTGTTTTCTACAAAATAATGGAATATGAACTGGGCAACCGGGCATGTTAAGTCTGAGAAGATTTGAAAAGATGTGGTTAGATGAAATATTTGGACAAAAATGTTCAAAATATACAAACATGTTGAAAACTATCAAATGGCTATTAAAATAAAAACACATCCATGCTGATTTAACAAAGTCTGCAAAAATAAATACGTTTGCCTATCTTGTTACCTGCTAAACAGATAGGCAAACATGAAAAGCGCAGTTGGTTTATTAGCCCTCTACCTTGCCTTACAGGCATAAACGTGTGTACATAAACTGTGGGCCAGTGACTTCCACTTGGCTCTCAGCAAAAAAAAAAAAAGACTGTCACCTGGGGCCTTCCTATGTGGATTGTGCATGTTTTTCCTGTATCTTGTTCTGTCTTCCGTCCTATCAGTCCTAAAACATCTGTTAGGTTAACTGCAGATTCTGAATTGAGTGTAGAGTATGAAAACTTGTGAATTCTTGAGATGGTCATTTTCACCACTACCATCTTGGTGTTTTGAAGCCAGATGTAATGAGGGGTCTGAATGTGAAACTACATGCTCATTGATTAAATATTTGTCAATCAAAAGTTGGTAGCCAATGAGCTTGCCCTGGCTAATTTTCCACTCAACCCTTAGAAGATGTATTAAATGGACTCAGTGTTTCAAGATCTAAAGGCCATTTTCACAGCCACAGCCTGTGTTTGTCTTTTTACAATCACAGGTTGTGGCTATTAGAAACAACGGAGGCTTAACAAACTTGGCCATTGGATTCACTTTCTGCAACTGTAGCTGTCCAGGGTGCAACTTGCTTTTCTCCCAGTGACAGCTGAGATTGCCTTTAGTACCTCCTAGATACCCTAAATTGCATCAGTTAAGTCTAATTTGATTTTACGTTAATAAGCCAACCAGCAACAACAACAAAACAATATTGTAGTAGACAAAGCTATGAAATATCATTAAATTAAAATGTTTGTGACCATTATTGATATTTTATAATAACTTTTACAAAACTTATTTCTAGTCCATTCTCTTTTAAGGGTGGTTTCTCTGCAGAATTTCTGACGTGTTTAGCGATTTTCAGAGACGCGCTAAAGCCGTTGTTCCGTATATAGGAGGTCCTGTAAGTCACAGAGCGGGGCAAAGCAAACGTATTCATGGTGTTACACAGAAAAGCGCCCGCCGTGCTCTTTCCACGCTAAGGTTCCTATCATCCACCAGTCATCTAATCTCATTGTACCGGAGTCCCAATGAAGGTGAGCGTGTTGCTCCGCTCTCTGTTTACCTGAGGCACCTGTGCTCCTGTGTTGTTAATACACACAGTCACCCCCAACGTCCGGCCGGGAGAGGACGAAAACTAGCTGCCACAAGGTCAGTGACAAAAGGCAAAGCGAGCTAGCTTCTGCTAACAGCGTTAACTTAACCGTCATTCATGTTAGCCACCTGTGCGGCTTAACTGCAAAAGAGGTTTTAGTTGGAGCTTAAAATTTCAGTCACCTTACACGTTACCGGAATTATTTTCTTCTATAACAGGTGTAGCTCACAGGCAGCTGTTCCTCTCATTTTTGTGTGTTTGTTACCTCTATGTAAACCAAATGTTCCTGTCTTTCACCTGACCTGCTCTTACCTGTGCATGTAGGATGAAGGGGCTGCCTGTGCTGTCCCTGCTCCTCTGGATGTGTGCGGTGTTCTTCGTGGGCATCTACCTGTTCGTGGGTGGATTTTTGCTGGTCAGGTTGGAGGTTAACAGAACCAGCACCTGCGGAGACGTGCTCGAGCCCGGAGAGGAGCCGGTGGACTTCTGTCGCGCTCAGCCGCGCTTCCGCAAGGTTGTCCTTCTCATTATCGACGCCCTGAAGATCGACTTCGCCCGGTATGACCCCGACAAGACGGCACCACGACCTTATGAGAATAAGTTACCTGTGCTGGAAGAGACAGTGTCATCCAGGCCTTTACAAAGCCGCCTGTACCCCTTTCGTGCTGACCCACCTACGACCACCATGCAGAGGATCAAGGGGTTCACGACTGGATCTTTGCCGACGTTTGTAGATGTAGGTAACAACTTTGCATCCAGTGCCATCTTGGAGGACAATCTTATTCACCAGTTTGGACAAGCAGGTGAGTTATTACAAGTGTCTGTAAATTATAAAAATATAATACATTCATGTAAAGAGCTTTATGGGAAACATACAGATGAGGACAATGTTATGGGATGTAGGGATTTTCAGGAAAGCATTTATAAACTATAGCCTCCCAGAAAACAGACTTCTTTATTGAGCCACAGCACAAACCACTGCTGTGCAATGATGGGCTTTAACTTTGTAATGGTCAAAGCTTGTAAAATCAAGGTAAAACTAAGGGTTATACACAATATGACAACTGGGCCGTCACTTGAGAAAGCATCGTGCCAAAAACAACAAAAAAATTGTTTAGACTATTTGGTGTCAAAAACTTAAGTGAAATGTGAAGAGAGTCGCAGATTACAGAACAAGCCTTGCAGAGGTAGGAAGTGAATGATTTAAAGACTCTGGGGGGAAAAAAAACTAGTGAGTGATGTGTCTAAAGACCCCAAAACAACTGCCAAGACACCCATGACTGACTCAACCAAATTAGGAAGCCAGCAAAACTGGGTCTAGGTAATCTCTTTGTCTTCCAACACGACAGCATCTCAAAAGATGCATCGTTCCTGATGAACAACCTGCTCTAGAAGAAGTAAATAAAAAATCACTGACCTGCACAAAGACTCTGACTTGAATCTCATTAAAAATCTGTGGAGTGTATTGAAGCCCAAGGTCAATGCCAGGAGACCATAAAATCTGGAGGAGCTCGACAGATTTGTCAAAGAAGAATCAGTTAGGATTGCTCAGAAGACTTGTGAGCTTTGCTGAAAACTACAACAGATGACCACAGGCTGTTATCTGGCAAAAAGGATAAATAATCAACTATTAGCATCAGGAGGCTAATAATTTTGACCCTAATAGTGTTTGTCTGTGAAGGTTCTCAGTCATCCAGGTCATCGTAGTCAAAGGAGCTTGCAAAGAAAAGCGTCTGGACTTCTTTAAGTTACTTGAAGACGTTTCACCTCTCATCCGAGAAGCTTCTTCAGTTCTAAGGTCAAATGGTGGAGAGACCCAGATATAAACCTAGTGGGAGTATCCCCCCACAGAGGGACAGGTCCTTTTGTCCCTCTGTGGGGGGATACTCCCACTAGGTTTATATCTGGGACTCTCCACCATTTGACCTTAGAACTGAAGAAGCTTCTCGGATGAGAGGTGAAACGTCTTCAAGTAACTTAAAGAAGTCCAGACTAATAGTGTTTGGTTTTGTTTCTGTGGGTAAAGTAAAATAATATAAGCATCAATGATTCTCTGCTCATCTGTAGACATGCTCTTTTGTGCCTGGCAATACCACAAATCTAGGACTTTAAAAACCAGAAAACCAACTGTGCCATCTGATTTTGCTCATATAAATCTTTCTGTCTCTCAATAGGCAAACGAGTGGTGTTTATGGGTGACGACACTTGGGAGAGTCTTTTTCCTAAGAAGTTTTACCGCTCTCTGCCCTTCCCTTCTTTTAATGTCAAGGATCTGCACACTGTGGATAACGGGATTCTCCAGCACCTCTACAACACTAGTATGTAGTTATTTAATATACATTTGTTGTGCAATTAAAACTTACATTTAACAAATAGCCTCTGTTGCCAGGAAACTGTGCAAAATCAAAATAATTTTGCACCAACACTTAAGATAAGATGACCTTTATTAGTCCCACAGGTGGGAAACTTGTTCATGCGGTTGATGTATTTGTGTTTTATCTCCTTTCGTTTGTCTCTTGCTGTTGGTTTTAATAGTGGTGGGTGATGACTGGGATGTCCTAGTTGCTCATTTCCTTGGAGTCGATCACTGTGGTCACAGGTTTGGCCCGGATCACCCAGCCATGGCTGACAAACTCACGCAGATGGATGGAGTCATCAGGTCAGGCAGTAGTACAGCTGCTACATGCTTGTTTCACACCATTATCCAGATGCAGCTGGATCATCAGCTGTTGCCACAGTGCACTTGTAGTGCTGTAGATATGTCATGATACCAGCACTATTATTGTTATTGTTGGCCCAGATCAAGCAGTTGAGCATTAGAAAGCACCTGGCACGACCTGTGAAAACTCTGCTTTTCCTCTAGGTCTGTGATTGATCGTCTGCAGAATGACACACTCTTGGTGGTGATGGGAGATCACGGAATGACAGATACTGGAGATCATGGTGGAGAAAGTCAGAAAGAGACTGATGCTGCCATCTTCCTCTACAGTCCTTCTCCCATGTTTCATGGACCCCCATCACAGGTGGGTAGAATACACCTTTTGAAACAGCCACAGCATGACAGTAGGATTAATTCTTATTTAAAACACAACCAATTCTACATCACTTGACTTTGTATAAAATATAAGAAATTAACACTGAAGACATACTGTCATAATCAAAACAAATCACTATTGTACGTCAACAAAGAAATTGCTAAATGACAGTTTTGGCCCAAGTGTATACAAGATCCATTAATTCATTTTGTGCTGCTTTTCTGGGTAGCAAGAGCAGCAATCCAAGCAGAGATGACTAGGCCTCATTCTCTAGCTCTCCTGGTGAGACACAGAGGTGTTCCAGAGCCAGCTCAGACACGCACAATCTTCATCGTGTCCTGGGACTACCATGGGGTCTCCTCCCAGTAGGAGTTCCTAACCAAGGAAGCTACCAGGAGGCATCCTAGTTAGATGCCTGAACAGTCTCACTTAGCTCCTTCTGGTGTCAGGGAGTAGAAGCTTTATGCTGAGCCCATCCTAAATGACAGAGGTCTTCAACCCTATCTCCAAGACACCCTTTTGAGGAAGCTCATTTCTGCCTCTTATAGTCTTGATGTAATTTTTGTGGTCACTACCCAGGGCTTGTTCCCATAGATGATGGTAGGATCCATGAGTAAATTCAGGGTTCAGCCCCCTGTTTATGACAACAGACTGGTACAGCATCTGCATTGCTGTGGACGCTGCACCGATCTGTACAACGTCTGCTCCTCTCTCGCGTCCACTTGAGGCACTAGATCATTCCCACTGATATACATATTATAGTGACCAGTGCTTATAACAGTAATTTAACTATCTAAAAGAGCCGCTGAAAACTGCTGTAAAAGTCAGTTTAATTCAGAGTGAGAGTTGAGCACAGAACAAGAAGTTATGAGAGCACACTCATCATATTGTATCCCAGTAATGGGCAGTCACATGCTTAGTGGTAAGAACATTTCACTCTTGTTGCTTTTCAGACCAACGTCATCAGTTCAGTCCACAAATGAGTTAAAAAGGAAGAACAAAGTCAAGTCAAATATATAACTAACACAACTGCTTTCAGTTACTTGTGTGTTTGTCTTTCTCCTGTCTGCAAAGGCACATTTGCGACATGTCGATCTCTCAGAATCACTGCTGTAATAAAAACATAAAGCATTAAACCACTGAAGCATGCCCATTTCTGTTCACGCTTGGCTGTGCAGTTCCCAGAATCCATTAAATTGATGCTGGCAGGTGGTCTCCGCCTTTTTTTCATAGATAAAAGTGGATCTCACACTAGAAAAGAGAGCTCAAGCACCGATTTCCATAATTGCAGCCTAACTGGAGAGCGATATCATGTGCTGTGGAAAGTCATTAGATGCAAGAGAGAAATTACACTGCTATTTTTTTTTTTTTTTTTTAAAAGGCAGAACTTTTTTTTTCTTCCCCCAAGGCATTTTGCCACTGATAGGAAATATTGCTGTTATCAAGCACAACCCTGATTAAGAAAGGCTACAAGATAAAATATCACTCACTGAGTTTAACTGACAACCCAGCCTTGGAACAGCTACAAGTTATTTTGCTATGTGCTAAAAATATTTACTTGAAAATATCACAGATAAGGGTCAAAGCACAATTTAGATCATGAGAACACAGAATAATGTAATGTGACACATCCCCCCCCCCCGTTTATTTCCCAGAATGAACCAGATGTGGTGCCACAGACTGACCTGGTGCCCACCCTGGCTCTGCTACTAGGAGTTCCTATTCCGTACAGTAATGTTGGGCAGGTTCTCTTGCCTTTATTTCCACCACACGAGCAGACAGAAGGTGCAGTTGGAGGTCTCAGCCAGCTAGAGGCACTGTGGATCAACACAAAACAGGTATCTGCTCATCAAAGAACCGTCTAGAACACTTTTCGAGCATCTGTACACAGAAAAATGTTTTTATATATTCACATATCCTGGAGCCTTTTCAGGAGTTGTTGTTTTTATGGTTTGTGTGTTTAATTTTATCTTTGTTTCTGAAGGTCAACCGTTTCCTGGAGACTTACTCTGGCATGGCCAAAGACATCCCACCAGAGAGCCTCTCTCGGCTGAAGAGTGAATTTGCCCTCTTGTCTTCTGAGTTTCTCAGCACTGTTAGAGAGGGTCGTTCACCCTCCCCGCAGCTAGCCTCTTCTCTGCAGGCTTACCTCACCTCTGTCAGAGACACCTGCCGAGCCACCTGGGCCCGATTTAACCCACTGAAGATGGCGGCAGGCTTAGCCATCCTGGCATTTGCTTGTCTGATGTGTTTCATCTTGTCTGAACTGTCTCTAGTGCTGATCAGGGAGAACGGTCCATTACTGAAGGCCCCAGTTGTTGTGTCACTGACAGTGGGGGTTAGTGTGGCTGCTGCTCAGCTGCTCATACGGGGCTACATTGAGGTGATGTGGTGCCTTGCAGCTGCTGCTTTCAGCTCTGAACTCCTTTTCCTTTGGCGTTCACGCCAACTGAGCACCTCTACAGTGTCAAAAAACGGAACCAAAGCTCCAAAGCGTGTTAGCTGGCTGACCCTGCATCACCTCCTTGTCCCCTCTCTCTTTTTTCCACTCCTTCGTTGTGCCTCTCTGCTCTCAGACAGCTATGTGATTGCAGAAGGACGGGTTGTGACATTTTTGGTGTTATCCCTGGCCCTATGCATTCCCATCCATCTCAACTGGGATGGCCTACTTCTGCCCCCAAGCCATGACCCGTTGAAGTCTGCTGGGCTGCTGCCTGCCCCAGCTTTGTCTCCATCAGCTGTGAGGAAGGAAAGCAGCACCCTTCTAGCCTGCTTAGGAATACTTGTTGGCAGCCTCTACCTCTCCCTCTCGTTCCACGGCTGTCGGGAAGAGCAGGGCTCCTGCCAGCCGTCTTCATTTCTTTCCCCTCTTTCCCGGTTGCAGGACAACCAGCTGAAGAACCTCCATTATGTCCTCGCTGTCATTTCCCTTGGCTTGTGGACATATCTGCTAAGATGCTTTCTCTGCCACTATGGTAATCTGAACTCGTCAGGCGGGACGGTGTTTACAGCTCGCTGGATCCTACCGCTGCTGTCTGTGTGCCTGGGGCTCCACTGGGCTGTTAGTGCCACTCCGGAGGACAGCTTCAGGAATCTGGCTGAGCTGATTCACTTGGCACAGCTGGCCCTCCCCAGGGTTGCCTTCTGTCTGCTGGGACTGGGGCTTTTCCTTATCTGGCTAGACCCCCTCACTGTGTTTGTGAAGACTAGGACTCAGGCTTCAGCCAAAAGTTTGACTCTACCCACACCCCGTTATCGAGCAAGCATTGGCATCAGCCCCCAAGCTGAGCTGCACCACCTTATCCCACAGATCTATCAGCGCATGCGTCGTTCCCTAGATGATGGCGACCTGAGCGGGGCCAGCGAAGTGGACAACAGGCCTGCTGTGGAGGCCTACGGACTTGGAACAGTCTATTCTGCTCCTTTGCTGTTGTTTAGTGGGTTGCTGGGAATTGGTCTGCTGCTGTTGCACCCAGAGGGCATGGCTCTGTCTTTCCTCCTGCTGCTACTAGAAACGGGAGCTCTGTTGCACATTCACGCCTCGTCTACTACGCTTAGTGGCCTGCATGGAAAGTATTCTGGTAAGATTTTTGCATCGCATCTTTTAATTAATCTATTTTTAAGCCTATCAGGTTCCAGGTCTTAATCAGCTCACTGACTTCTCATTCTCCCCCCTCAGGTGGGTTTAATGTGCCTTGGACCCCAGTAGTGCTCTGGTCCCTGGCTGCCACGCAGTTCTTCCACGCTACAGGTCATTTACCCACCTTCCCCTCTATCCAGTGGGGTGCTGCCTTTGTGGGATTTCCTGAAGGACACACAGGGACCATACTCCCTGCCTCACTGGTTACCCTTAATACTTTTGCTTCACACATTCTTTTTGCAGGTAGGAACCAGAGAAGCAAAAAAAAAAAATGTTATTGTTCAAAGAAAAGGAAAGAAGTCATCATCCATTAGGCAAAGAAGGTTATTCTGTAAAACTAATGGGATTAATTTCATTAATTTGTGAAAAGCAGGAAAAGAATCATCATTTTACCTGTTTAAACCTTAACAGTATAATCGAAAATATATAAAATATCAGTGAACCTGTATGACACTCAGTCCTTTTTATTTAGTCATATTTGTAGTTTGTTACACATTTCAGTTTTAAATGATAAACAAAAACTTAAAAGTTATGTGATTCAAGAGAATGATAAAAAAAATTCTCAAAAGCAGTTAAGTTAAATAAAGCAGCTTTGAAACCGTCTCTTCAGTGCTTAAAATGAATTGTGAGCTTGTGAAACGATGATTTGTTGTTGTTGTTATTTCTCTTTGTCTTCAGTGAGTTGTCCATTGCTACTGTTCTGGCCCCTGGTTTGCGAGGTGCGTGGGAGCAGAGGACGAGCCTGTGGGGACGACGGAGAGGATGCTGTGATGGAGATGAGGCTGAGAGAAAACCCTCAGCTGTTCAGCTCTGCTCTTCTGCAACTCTCAACACGCTACCTCCTTATTCACGGAGCACAGGTATGTCCACAGACCTAGAATTATTTTTTTCTCACATCCATTTAAGGCATATGTGAGCTGGGAAAGTCTGTCCTCAGTAGCAGATTTCTGTTGCATTTCTTTCTTGTCTTTTTTTTTAAATTTATTTAATTTTATTTTTTATTTAGTTCTGTTACACTTATGAGTAGCAGTATCACATCACACCACTCAGTCTGTCTGCTCACTTCACAGGTCTTTGCCTCAGTCTGTGCAGCTGCTATACTCAGGAGACACCTAATGGTGTGGAAGGTTTTCGCACCGAAGTAAGTGCCTGAATGGATTTTCCAGCTCATACAAACTCACTGACAGTAAAGGCTTTTTGAGGATATGGATACAGGATCACCGCTGATTCTGAACTTTCAGTGAACACACAGTGTTGAATGCCGGTCCATTTTTCTACTGTGATATCCACACATTTACATCTGGGTTTTGAATGTGGTGTCCTGTTTGTTTTTTTGTTTTTTTATAATAAGTTGGTGGCTTGAAAATATTAAAAGGATATAGGTAATTTAAATAAACTTGGTAGATCTTGGAGAAAAAGTAATAGTCTTGGTTCTTTTTATCTTATGATCTATTTAATGTCCGAAGGAGTTGCTGGAGCTTAATTTGGACTTGTTTAAACCTTTGTGTCTCTTCTGTTTTGTCCTTTCAGGTTAATGTTTGAGGCCTCAGGGTTCCTGGTGAGCAGCGTGTTCCTGCTGATTGGGGTCACATTAGTGCTGAGAGTAGATGTGGCTGTGGGCCAGTGGTTTAAAAGACTCATCCCAGATGTGTCCAGGTAGCGAAGGCACTGCTGCTGCAGCTGCTGCCTACTGGCACCCACCACAGCTCACTGTGCCCCAGAGGAAATGGACATGGTGGTCACTAAACAGGATTTGTTTTTTCTTTTTCTTTTTTTAGAAAAATGTTGCCAATAGTGATAAGGAAACCCCACTAACATGTCATGTGGCATGTCATACTGTGATTCTTGAGGGCTATGTTGTACATTACTGACCCTGAGGAACTTTCATATATCGAATCTCAGATTGACTAAATGTGGAGCGTTGGGACCTTTTTATATAGCAGTTTGATTGAACAACCCCAGGAATGGGATGAAGAACTGATAAAGGACTTTGAGACCCCCCCTGTTGATTCTGTTCATCTGGGTGTAGCGTTTTTAGTGGCAGAAATGTTTCATCACTCAACCAAGTGACTTTTTCGGTGTCAGCTGACTGCAGGTTTCCCAACCTCATAAACAGTACATTTGCATAATGATTGAAACCAGCCCGCCGAATGAACAATGAACTCTGAGGTTAGTTATTTGATCATTAATATGCAAATTGTCATGACCATTGATCAACAACCACTGATCACTGAGTACCATTCACAGAGAGTTGGGAAATGGCTCCAATCACAGCATTGTAAGATGGTGAAAGATGTACCCTTAGGCCTCCTCCTCAATTCAGAGATGGTCTTTCCCTTTTCAGTGGGCTGGTTTCAGTGGGCTGGTTTCAGTCATTGTGCAAATGTACTGTTTAGGGTTGGGGAATCCTACAGTCAGCTGAGACTAAAGAAGTCACTTGGATGATTGGCAAAACGTTTGTCCCGCTGAAGACGCCAAGTCCAGATGAAGAGATTCAACATTTTGGGATATACTTTTGGGATGCATCGAAACTTTGAGGCCCCTTTAAATTTGCATTTGGATAGAGAGATAACATCTGCTGGGTGTTTTCGAATGTTTCTTGTAAACCTTCCTAACGTATAAAACCTTCAAGAACAGTTGAAATCAGTCTTGCAAGTGGTTCATAAGTGTTTGAAAAACAACACCATATCCATAGAGTTTACACACTCTAATTGCCTGGCCAATACATCTGGCCCTTTTAATATGCATTTCTTTTTGTTCCCCCTTTAAAAAATAATTGCAGCTGCCATACATTTATATGCAATGTAGCAGCTCAATTGACAGTCTCCTATGATGGGAAAAACACCTGTGAAATGAAGAATTTTCTACTTGGTAAAGTGACATTTAAATTTACTCCCTTTTTTTCTGCATTCATGGGTGGGTGACGGTTCAGCTTGTCTCCTTTCTTTGTGGGCTTTAATACGTGGCCTTTCACATACAGTGAGACCACAAAAGCAAAACTGCCCATCAGTGTTTGGAGTTACTTTGTGATCACTCTGGAAGCAGGTTCTCTCTTTTTCTTTAAGTGCATTACAGCAGGTTGCTAATGTAAAATAACTGTTCTCATGTTTATATGTATGTATTGTTTTATTCAATGCCATGAATTAACCAGTGTTTCTGGTTACTGCCAATTTGTATACAGTTCTGGGCTCTTAATTAGTCAAAGTCTTTATTTTTTGTAAGGTTTTGATTCTTTACTGTAATGCATAATTAGAATTTTTTTTTTCTAATCTCAAATCAGTGTTGTTTTTAATTAGACCTCACACACTTTTACCCACAAATAGGTGCCTGGCTTTAATCAATGCCTTTTTTTGTGTGTATGATGTCATTCAAACCAAGACCTCCTGGGACAACAAATGTGTTTTTTCTCTTCTTTTTCTGTACATGTCGGAGTCAGTATCCAGTGTAGGATCCGTTACTGTACTGCAGCTGTAGTCAGCCAACTAATGGTATTGAAGGAATGTCAAGCTGCATGACAATACTACTGAATCCCTCATGCTGCTGCTGTATGGGAGGGATGAGCCCAAGTAATGGTTTGGTTGTATGATGGGGCACATCTGTATCTGTTTTTAAACTTTAATATATAAATAACTGGTTAATTAAAATGATTTTACATTCTGTAAAAATTCTAATAAAATTTTTCTACTTGACATCTTAGTCTGAATATAATTTGGATTTAAAATTATTAGAAGCATCCAGATTTGTCTGTTTATTCCCTGTTGTGATTTGTGATGCTTAATCTATGTTTCATCTTTGAGATTATTTATAGTAGAATTGGAAACTATTTATGCGGTCCATATAAGTAGGATTTTATGACTGGTTTATTGAACCAAGGACTTGATGGAGGAGAAAGTTGCTGCCATATTTCAATGCCCATCAGTTAAGGTGCTTCATTCATTATTAACTGGGGCTTTCTGCATATTCTAGTGCCCATAACTCTTGACTTGTTGAAATTCTCCCTTGTCCATTTTTTCCTAAATCCTCTTTCATGAAATTATATATACACACACACACGAACGAATGTTTAAGTGCAACCTTAAATCAATGAAAATGTGTGCGTTTATATATATTTCATGATGATGTTTCACAACATTGGGTTTTCCTTTTGTCTTCGTTTTCCACTAGACAGTTTAACACAAAGTGTACCTCAAAGGAAATTCAGCCAGTTAAAATTGAACTGCATGAGTGACCAAAGAATTACTATCACCAAAAAGACCCTCAGGAGCAGATTATGTGTACAGCTAATTAAAAAGCACCTTCTCAAAGTAAAAAACAAACAAAAAAACCCCTCTCTAAGATTATTTCCAAGTCATTGTTGTGAATCTACAGCTTTTCTACTAAAGATATCATTCTTATTTTGTGCTATGTTGCCATGAAAAGCTCACTTACTTCACCTGAAAAACTTTATATTTACTTTTCAAATTATCAATGAACTAACGATTTATTAACTATGGCCCATGGGAAGGCACCGTTGTATTTGAGTTTATAAGTATGACACCAAATACATATACTTCTTGTGTGAGGGCACAATGTAATGGCTGTGCTGACTGTGTGTTGGATTGGACCCCCTCCTTGTGGTGAACACATCTGCCATTACTGAGAAAATAACAAGTTCAAATAGGCTAGTTACGACATAGCTAGAAATGTCAATAACATCATGTGTTCAACAGAAAAGGCAGATAAAATCCAACTAGAAGCAATACCATTATCTCCAACACAGTCAAGTAGAACAGCTGCAGCTGCGCTCACAGAAAATAGGAGTTTTCTGTGGTAGTTTGATTTTTTCTTTGAAAGGAGGAGGCTGGCGACTTGTCTGGGGAATACCCTGTCTCATGGCCCTATGGTAGCTGGAATAGGCTCCAGCATGCTCCAGGAACCCTTAACTTGATAAGCAGAAGGCGATGGATGAATGGTGGAAGGAAAATATGCTGTGTAGGAACAAACAAGTAGTCCACAGAAATAGGGTAAAGGGTAACATGTTGTCTGCATAGATTCAATTCATCAGCAGGGTAATTCATCTATGAGTCCACTTGAGTGGAGGTTTGGTGTAGCGTTGACCAGCCAATTCTAAGACAAGTAATTTGAGACTTAACTCTGTTTATGAGCTACTGGATGGCTCAAGCCACAAATACAACCAACATAATAGCGTGCCATCTGCAAGTAAAACCCCAAATAGGGATTCTGAGTAGAAGACTGAATATCAACCTCTTTTGGCCAAATAAAGCAAAATTTGGAATTGCAATACTGTGTGCCATGTTACCAAGGAAATGCAGGAGTATTTAATTATTAGTGAGTTTAAATACTCATAAAACTGTGTTAACAGTGGTGCTAATAATATGGCCTTATTTCCTGCAACAAGATGAAGAGGATGAGAAGAAGTGTAACATTTGGAGTCATTTTTCTCATCATTTTGTTGATGCTGACTGATTGCCTGAAAAATGCACTGTCCAACATAAGCCCTCTGTTCACGATTTACTGTTTGTTATTTTGTGTAGAAACAATGAGCTGCCCTCTAAAAATGGACAATATATCAATAGCTGGTCATAAACATAAAACAACGTGAAAAACACTTTATTGTAAAATCCATCATGGCACTGCTGTAGATGTTGAAGCCCATTATTATGGTTTTGAAAGGGGGAAAACTGTTATGGCCACACAGCTGCTGAACATATTACCAAGCATTTATTCTAAGCATCATTACTGCTTTAATCATCCATATGTGTTCTTTGGACAACAATAGTCACATTTCAGTTGGCATCAAATATTAAAGTCTGACCAAGTTGCATTATGAGGATGAAAAGAAAATCTTCTAGCTGGCCTCTGATGTTTGTGCTTTGAGTTCACAAGGAAGGGCTTCATCTTTTCCGCGGGGGACCAGACATAAAATTGTTTTGATGATATTCATCATCCCTTTCAGAAGCTGCTTTAATGAGGATGAAAAGGGTGCAGAGTTTCTGAAGTTGCTGAATGTAATGGAGGACCATTTATGGCCATTATGCCACTTAGGGTTCACTTGTTAGATCTGTAGAGGAACATTTTGAGGAAACATACTTGGCTTTTGAAAAATGCCAAGAAAATTAGCAGGTGAAAAAAATAAAAAGATATTTATAGAGCATGGATTTTATGTGTTGAATGATGTTTTTATCAAATTAAGGTTTAAATGCTTGACTTGAGGATTCAGCATCATCAGCCGTAGTAACCCAGGTTTAGATGAAGATATGTGGAGTGAAGCTGTCTTTGTTTCTGCTGCTGCAGGCTTAGATGGAAACTCATCAACAGAAGGAAATGGGAGATGGGAGAGAACATTACAGTGTATGTCACCTCTGGGAGGAAATAAGCTTCCTGAACTGTCAGTGAACCACCAGTTACAACCCACAACTGAGGACTCTGCTGTTTGCTTGATTGATGCCGTGACGAAGGAGAAGGGACGCCTGAACAGAGACAGATTAGCAGAGTCAAAGACAGCACGGTGAATGTGCATCAGCACTAGAAAAACAAACTCAAACACAGGAAAGAGCGCCCATGCATCTTCCAGAAAAGGAAAGGAGATTCAGTTATTTTTTGAAAACTATGATGGTAAAGCGACTGGTTCTCACACAGCAATTTTCTACTTTGCTTGAGCACTCAAAATGCTTTATGCTACAAGTCACATTCACCCATTCACACCCACAATCATACCAGCACGTTTTTTCTCTATCAAACATTCACACCTTCACGCTCCAATGAACGCATCGGGAGCAAATGGAGTTCGGCATCTTGTTCAGCATACTTTGGTCAAACCACCTACCTTCCCGATTACTAGACGACCTGCTCTGCCGCCCCAACCGCAGCCGCCCCAGGAATGATGTGATATGTGTCATTTGTGAAACTGATCCAACCAAAGCACAGCAAGAGGCTGTCATGTCCTTCCAAAGTTAGAGAGGCTGTTCTTGTGAAGTAGGATCGTCGTGTGTACGGGAAGGTCACTGGTCACCTCCTGTCAGGCCGCACTGTTCGAGTCTCTGAAGAATCAGAAGAACATTTAACTAACGCTGACACATAGACAGCTAGAACTAAAACTCAAGTCGAGCCTGTGGATGGTTATCCTCTGTGCAGAGCTCAGCTATGGTGAGAAAAACAATGCCTGCAGTCATAAAATTGAGCTCTCATAAATTTACCCAACTGCACAGTCTCTATATTTCTGATAGTATAATTTTTAAGACTCATAAAATTGTCCAGTGTTATAAACCACAGCAAAATTTTCATGGTTTTTAATCAATGTTAAGGAATCCCTTTCTGCATCTGTGTGCTGGTGTTTTCAGATAGACTCCTGCCTGCTGACTCCTTTCTGATAAGTCTTTTTCAACATATGCTACATGTACAGGATGTCATACTTAGTGCAGGCAGCACCCACACAGAATGAATGAATGAACTCTGGACATATTCCAGTTGAGAGTTAATAACCTTGACATAAACTAAATTGGAACCTGACATTCAGAATGAGTGAGTTTTACACTTGAAGCAATATATAGCAGTGAGCCAGGGCTTGGTCAATCAGATGACTTACATCAACTCTTCACACAACAAAGGGATACTCAGATGAATTGTAAGTTAGGATACGTTTGAAACATGACTGCACTTCTGTTGGCTTCATATCTGCAGTATTTTTCTCAATTTCTTTACTAAATGGTACATTTATGAACTAGGGAAAACTGGTTTTTGAATGCTTCAAACAGACTTTTTGGAAACAGAGAGCATTATATCCTGTAAAATCTGCTAACAGTGTAATCAAATGCCTAAAAAAGCATGTTGGGATAGTTTGGCTTTGTAGGCTACCAAAAACAACTTTGTGGGAGTAAATATGCTGTTTACACTGTATGCCTCACTTTGAAGAGACATTATCCAGAGCTGCCTTAGGTCACATTTATTTTTGTAGCCTGACATCCCACACTGTGCAGTTGTTCAAAAAGCTTTTAAACAAAAAAAAAAAAAAAATTAAAAAAAAATCATCCTAAGAACGAAAAAACACACATGCCCAGGGTTAGCCAAGCTAAGTTCAGGATAAAGAAGGTAAAATTTAAGGTCTTTATAGTTCTCTCAGGGGTCTGTGGAGACCCAAAACAGAGGTTAAAGCAGAGTGAATGGGTGCCATTTGCAAGGTAAAAACGAAGAATGACCTTAAAAAAAAACAAAACAATCTCCTGTTTAATTTTCTGTCGGTTTGTTTGTTTGTTTTGCCACGATCAGATGACACTGAATTCATGAGTTAGCTACTTAGGTAACCACAGACTTCATTATCTATTATAATGAAGTCATAAAATTTAAAAGGAGTGAATTTTTATCAAAGTTCACCATCTGTCTGTTTTCACAAATGGAGGTTTTTCTGTTAAATTAACTGCAAATGCATTTATTTCAACATTTTGCATTTCCACTTGGGTGGGGCCTCTATGAGCATTACCTCATATTTTGGGCCTCAAGTGGCCATTTGAGACACTTCAGTCCATATCAGTGTTGTGGCACAGATTTTTCTACTGCTTCCAAGTGGCCAAAACTCAATTAATACCCCGTTTTAATTTCTTTTATTTATTTATTTATTTATTTTTACTAATGCTATGCTATTACTTTATATGAGAGAAAGCACCCTGTAATTCAGAGCCAAACCACGGCAGGAGTTAGAATGCTAATGCAGGGTGAATTTGATGTTACAGATGGTTCACACAGATGGGCAGACAGACTATAATACCCATGCTTTTGATTGCCTGCTTGACACCAAAGGCACACAGGGCCTTTGACTGCAGCTTGAAAATAAACAGTTGGAGGTTCTTCCTGCCGTTTGAGCATCAAGGGAAAACTGCAAGTGACAGAAGCTGCCACTGAGAGAGCTAATGTGAGAGTTAATTCTGTGTACATATCTGACAAGTTCCTAACCCTTTAGTCAATCATTTTGCTTTGTTTTTTTCTCCACCTTGTTTTTTTTTTTTTTTTTTAATTACAGTGCACTTGTGTATTTTTGTAGTAATGATAGCAGTGTGCTCCCCATTGTTATGGATTGTGCACAGCATTGAATCTCTCTATAAATTGATTGTCTCAGGGGGATGATATCATCTTGGATAAAATACAAATACACTTTCTATACAAAGGATTTAAGATTGGCCGAGTGGTTATGTCTCCGTCCACGCTTGTGGGTGTCTGAAGTGAGAAAGAGAGGTATTGGCTGCGATAAGACAGCAATCTCATCCAACCTTTTTTAGGTGTAAATATGAAAGAGGATTTCACTGCTGCTTTTAAAAGCTGGTAAAGATTCATGTTGTTGTGGGAGACAGAAGCTTGTCTCTTGTCTATGCACTCTGCCAATGTTGCTGTGAAGAAGAAGAAAGACCAGATAGATCAGACGCTGCCATTACAGTGACCTAGTGATTATCTGTGGATCCCCTTGAGGACAAAAGGTAACAGTATTGTACCCAAGACCCAGCAAGCTCCACACAGCCTCACTGCACATACTGAGCTCACTACATCAAGTACATTTAAAGGGAGGGATCTTGAGTATAAAAAACAAACTTAACTCCTACAAGTTTTAAAAGTGAATTGTTTTATAAAACTGGGGATTAGGATTAATCCAGACCATATGTAGCATACTCGCCTCTCCTATTGCCCACTCTTTGTGGTATTGGAGCTGACCAAATTTAATTTCAAGCTTGATTTGCTCATGACAAATGTAATATTTCAAGGACCACATATTCCAAAGTAGTCAAATAGATTCAATTTCCTTTGAACAACCATGCTTTCGGGTTGAACAGCCCTCCTTATCAGAGTTTGACACAAATGATTCAGAAAACTCTCAGGATATTCCTTACTTCTCTATAGAAAGTGCTACTGTGTTGCTAGCTTTTTTCCTTCAGGGCTTATAGAAATGCTTTGAGATTGCTAGATTTACTGCTAGAAAACTGGCTGCTTGTTAATGGAGATAAAATATCAGCATACCAAGGGAGTAAATAAGGCAGTAACAATTTTGAAAAAAGACAATGCTTTTTCTGCAAAGTATTTAGAAATATTTAGTGAATCTAAATTGCCCATAGGTGTGAATGTGAGTGTGAATGGTTGTCTTTCTCTCTGTGTTAGCTCTGCGTCAGGCTGGTGACCTGTCCAGGGTGTACCGTGCTTCTTGTCCTATGTTAGCTGGGATAGGCTCTAGCCCCCTCGCAACCCTGATAAGGATAAGTGGAAGAGAATGTGTGGATGGATGGATGGATGGATATTTAGAAATATCAGAGTACAAATGGGGTTAAATTAATGGGTGCTTTCAACAGTTTTCATTTTTATCAGTCTGCTGTTCACCACTGTTCAGTTTTAAAAATCTTTGGCATGGCTCAGCAGGTAAAGGGAAGGCTTATGTGGTCAAAAAAAACCCCCAAACAAACAAACAAACAAACAAACCAAAAAAACCATGGAAGATGTCAACAAAAGGGCAGTCAGCCAGAACAGGCAACGTTGTTCAAAAGCAGACAGAAACTTAAAAGGGCAAGCAAAGGACAAAAACAAGCTGCAGGAAAACAAGTCAACAAGAATGCTGCAGTATAGCTGAGGCAGCACAACAGACAAGGAGTTGTGGCTATAGGGCATATGCAAAATAACAGGGAGCTGATTAATGAGTTGGGGACTTGTGCTCAGGTGGAAACTAGGTGATGGGAACAAGGAGGGAATGACAGATTCTAAAGTAGTACAAATATCCCCATTTTAATCTATCAAGTGTCACTTGTACAGTATACAATTTTCCTGCATCCAGTTTCCTTTGTTCGGTCACAATATGCTATTTTACATGAAAAAAAAAAATGAAAAAAAAAGTACTTTGTCACTTCAGACTCAACTTAATGACATTAATTTTTGAATCATGCTAACTGAATCACTCAGCAATCTTTGCATAGCATGAAAATAAGTCAAATAGGGGATTTTGAGTAACTGATATAGTGTTACAATCCGGTAAATTTGCAAGACTTTGCTTTCATAGGATGATATCTACGGTTGCTTGAAAGGGATTAGATTAGATTACTCAGTTTAAGTCAGACTGAAGTAGGCTTATTGACCGAATGAATGGACTACATTACAGCCCTAATCATCTTGGATGTATTGTTAGTAGCTTTAGTTTTACCAGACCAGTGAGTGGGCAGATAAGACTGAGTGTCTGTGTTGTATAATGTAGGGATGAGAGGAGGAACCTATAAAATGCACCCTCTAACTGTTACATTTTATACAGAGTACTTTCACTGTCTGTTATGATTCTGATGGGTTTCATGGCAAAACAATCTGAACTGATTCATGGGCATACTTTTGTGTTAAGTATGAGAACGAACAGAGAAGAATAAAATACTTTTTGATGCGCAGCCAGAAATGTTAAACCTTTTATTAGATTTAGCTTGACCTGTTTGAATCTTCTGAACACAGTGTGTTTTTAATATGTGCTGATCACGACAGAAGAAATTGGGCACACAGAAACCAGCATTATCTGCAGTTATACTGCTACACGGTTACACAAAGTTGATTTTGGAATGGATAAAGCAGGCTAACACTGAACTTCTGGAATGATCTTCCCAAATCCCTAACCACAGACGTATCGAACATTTCTGGACTAGGCTTAAAAGCTTGGTTCATATCAGGAAAACAACCAGTTTAAATCATCTCTGCCACTTCTGCCAAGAAGACTGTTAAAATATTGAGGCAGCATTATACCAAAAGCCTGTCGAAATAAAAAGAAATAAAATAGTTGAGGTCTAAAAAGCTAAGGTACATTTAACCAATTATGGGAGGATGTATTGGAGCATGTGTGTATATATTTGACCCTGTGTTGGTTAGAGAAAATCCACAACAACTTCAAACCACCCAGTTGTGCACCCAGTTCTTGTGTTTTTAAAATAATTAAAGATGTGTACTGTACAATCATTCCACCCTGGAAAAAGAACTCATTAAAAGCACAAAATTACCATGACATTTGTCCCATGATGAGTATATTTAACCTTCTCACAACTCTGCATCTGAACTGTGTGGGCGTGCATGGCTTGTGTCAGGATGGCATTGAGTCCAAATTGCACGGGGCTAATTGGGCCCCTATGCAGTTGTAGTTGTATGATTGAATTCTTAAATCCACATCTCGAAATGTCTTTCATTTTTCTGAGTTCTTGGAAGTCTATAAAATGAATCTCACCTTGTCATTACAAGTATCCCTGGTGCTTTCATCTTGAAGTGCATTATCCCACACTGCAATCGCACGCACACACGCACACACACACACACACACAAATATGAATTGCAAATGAAAGCAATTACACAGCAAAACTCTTAGGTTATTTGGGGTGCTACTTTTCCCCAGCTGCCAGGTAATCTGACAAATTAGTCTCAGCTGCTCCTTCTTCATCTCTAGGGGAATTTTTTTTTCTCTCTCTCTCTGCGGCTGCTGAGATTTTAGGCTTTCTAGAGCGAGGACTCACACACAGACACACAAAGCACACTGTGGATGGCTGTCCATTACCTGGAGCAAGTGAAGCAGTGTAAGAGATCCCTGATTTCAGACCAAATAAAACAATTCATTGATTTACATATGGAAAAGAAAATGGACCTTAGGAGCATTAACAGCCCGAAGTTTAATCTCAGGCGGCACGGTCAAGAGACATACTTATGTAGGTGGTGGCGGGGGTGTTTTTCCACCTTATTAAAACATGAGCGTTGTTTGAATCTAACACTTGCCTAGAGCTGTACAACAATCTTTGATGCTTATCCAAGGAAAATCTTCCTGCCCTCACATGTTTTGAAGGTGGCAGCAGTAACAGATGAAGTGGTTTAATGAGGTTTCTGAGAGTGAATTCCCCTGAAGGGATTAAAAAATGTTTGGGGCCCATTTCTCTCCCACCTGGAGCATTGGGTTATGATGAGAGGCTGAACTAATGACAGTCATTACTTTCAGACATAACACTATGTGTACGGATGCAGCTGCTGTGAATACGTGTAGCTAAATAGTCTACTTGCATGCCAGCATACTTTACTTAGTTTTAGTGCAAAGTTGCTAAAATACCATATCCCATATTCATCATGGTTTTCTAAATGAACTGAACAAATGTCAATTGAATCTTTTGAGTCAGTGATTGGACAAAAGAAAAAAAGGAATAAATAACTAAAGAAAAGCCGTTGAGCCATAAAAAATCAAATAGAAACAATCATCTAAAGCCTTATTTGCTCAGGACTACTAGTGTTTTCAGTAGATGTGATATGTGCATGGGATTTATTTCATACTTTCACCACTCCTGCATCTGTGTTTCCTGCAGCACATTTGCACGCCATAAGCAGAGTGAAGATATGGTGACAAATTTGAGCCTGTTACTGTCATGCATGACATCCATCTCCTCAACTTTTAAGATTTTATTCTTCTGTTGGATTTAAGCTTGGGCTTTCTGTAAACTGGGTCTCCATGCGCCATGTGCTTGTTAATTTTTGAACACTGAATGCTGTCTAAAATTTATGTATTTACTTAAAATTTCCAACACAGCTAGAAGGCAAAAGAAAAGTGTATAAAACCCACCCACCATGAAATCACTGAAATTCAGAATCATGTAGCTAGACTAAGGCTATCACAGGATCTGGGTGTTTGGTGAGACCGCTGAAGTAATTTACAAATTACTGGAGGTCTCCAGGTGACACGAGTCCTATGTAAACACAGCTATGCTTGGAGCATGTCATTTCTGAAGTGATATTATTGAGCTTATTCATTCATGTCTGGTAAAAAAATAATGTTGTGTATGTGACATTCTAGGGTTCAGCAAGATATATATTTTTTGCTCTTAATATGTGAGATCTCTAAGCCTTGCATGGCTAATCAAGACATTTGCATATTTACAACCTGGAGCAGTGAGCTCTAGACCTTCCAGCTGCATTGACAGCTGTGAGGCATATGCTTCTGTGGATGCAGAAGAAGCCAGAAGGTTCAGTGACACGTTATATGTAAATCCACTTTTTAGAGGCAATGACACAGCCCGCTTTAGCATCTTTAGTGAGCCTGCAGTCTTTTATTTTCGGAGTACTTTGAAGCATGACAAAGGGATCATGTGCTACTGTTTACTAAGCAGAAACACCTCTAACACAGTGTGATGTGTTCTGTTTTATCTTCCAAGGTGAAAACAGAAGAGCACATGACAAAGTAGTCATTAGAGCATTAAGGATATTAGGTATTGAGTGGAAAAGAACACATTAAGCTAATGGATGAAGCTGCTCTTAAACCCCCACAGTCCCCAAACTCCATCTACAACCTTTGCTAATGTATCATCCATCCATACAAGGTGCAAAGTGCATTTTGAACAAGAACACTCTCCTGAACAAGTCAGAGATATACAGAAGGTTCATATCAGCAAGGAACTGAAGCAATACTGGAAAAAGAAATTATCCGTATATTATGGCATGCCATCATTGAGTAACATGAAATAATATGCAGTACTAGTAAGTCAAATAATAAATATTTTTTAAATGGATCACACAGATCACATCAAAACATACACAGGAAATTATTAAACCACTCCTGCAGCATAACACATTTCCTGGCTTTTTGATCTGTTTGTGACTCACATACTGACCATTACATCTGAGGCATAGAGCCAAGCAAGATTTATTTATTTATTTATACTATGAATAGAAGATGATAGCACAAAGGAATGTATTCATATTTTGCTTTTGGTTTCTAAAAAAAAATATAGCAACAAGGTTATTTTTGGATAAAATAACATAAAATGTAATTTTTGCTTCATATTTAATATTGATATATCCAAATAGAGGGCTATTAAAGAATACTTACAATGACCATAAAACCACGCATTTTTTCACAGTCTTGGAAACAGCGTGTTGCAAAAGTGTTTCAGAGCAGAGCTTTTGTCTATAGTGCTGCATTTTAAGCCTGTAGCTGCAATTGCTTAGTAAATAAATAAATAGAACTTTCCTATAAGCTAAAGGCAGATAATCCTCCCTCTCAGTAATGACAGGGAGAAAAGCAGCATCATGACGCATCAGAGCTGAGGTGTGCAGCTGAGGCTTTCTTTAATAGCGTGCTCAGTTTTGGCGACATACCCACAGTGAATGTACAGGTGGATTCACCTCGATTCAGGGTCAGCTGAGAGTTGTCTGTGGGAACATATAGTATACTCCACAGAAGCAGCTTCAATGAGAAGTTTTACTATGAAACTCAATTTGTGGGTTTTTGAAAGGCTGGATTTTGTGAGTTTTCTGTTTGGCTCATTTTTGCGCCACTTTCTTACTTCCAAAAACTGTTTTCTTCTCCCAGTTGTGAACTTGTTTAGGCAGCATTTTTCAAAAGGATAACAGCCACAGTGACATACTGAAACACACTTTGAATCAATGATAATGCTCATCAGCTTTTAAAGATTGCAGCAACATATATGTCTCATGGTTTTTATGCGAATAATCAGCCATCACCCAACTGGACAGAACCGCAAAAGGCTGCTTCAGCTGCCCACTGTGGCATCCCTTTTGTCAGCCTTCCAAAAGCACTTTCCTCATCCAGTTGGCATGTTGTCAGGCTTATTGGCTTTTAGAGTGATGTTCACTTCCTAAGAGCAACTGAATACCTTACACTTAAGAGTCAAAGGTTTCAGGGGCAGACAACTGTAAGACACTTTCTCTCTTATCACACATCCATCGTGAGGAAAAAATGGATACTTATGCAGTCGCTAATTTCTTCCTACCTCATTAAAGTGCCCTTGAGAAGTCATGACAGAGTGTTCGCCGAGTTGATCTTAGTCTCGAAAGGACTGTAATCAAAATAAAGTCCAGTCACCGGGGAATGGAGCCAACATGGCCAGGAGTGGTCTGTCACATTCATACTATTACTGCAGCTGTAGGCAGTCGATCGGCAACACACACAGATGCGAGAGCAGCACAACATGGTGGAGGCTCTCTCGCCTCAGCCACTTATTTTCAGATGAAGGACGATCAATAGAGTTAGTGAGATTTAACTGAGCAAGAAGAAGAAAGATCATTTGCACCAAGAGCACCCAGGACTATGTATTCCCCCCTTTCTGTCAGTTTATTTAGTTTTTCATTTGGAAAACAGCAAGACCCATTAGTTTTCCCCCTGAGCCATAGAAAGCATTTCACTCTTTTACTATATTTAATGCTGTGATAACAATTACTAAAGCTACACAATGAACTTTTAAAAAATATATTTTAAGTCAATATTTATCTAATCTAAAATACACAACATGAAATATATTCGTAAAAGTGTTATCATTAAAAAAGTTAATTGTAAAAATATTATGTTATGATAGAGCTTAGAATTGAACTTCAGCTTAGTGTTTTGTTTTGGTCTAGTTTTATGTCTCACAGCACCAGTGAAAATATGCAACTTGTCTAATGCTGTGCATCCTGTAGTCAGCAAAATGTTTGCTTCACCGACTTTGTTCATGCAGAGAATAAATCCCATTTTATACAATGGAGACCTTTTTAGATGCCTTCTGCTTTGCTGCTCTTGTGCTGCATCCATCTTGGATGTGCGCATTCCTGTTTTGGAGTGTTGCTCTCTTCTGAACAAAGCTGGATGGTGCTATTAGCCACTTATTACGGCCACCTGAACTATGCAGACGAAAAATACGTATTTAAAATACAAAATATGAGTAACTGTATTCTGTTACAGTTACCATTTTAAAAGGTGGTATTTAGAATACAGTTACTTTGTTGAAATAAATGGATTACACGGCGGTATTTTCCTGTTTCCTATTGTCGCGCGTCAGGACTGTTTGAGTTTTGTTTGACAGCTATGTTCTGTTGTTCCAGGCGGCAGCGTTATGGTTGCCATGGTTACAGGGTGACGCTCTCTGCGACTGTGTGTTTCCTGGGTGAGAGAGCGCCTTTTTGTTGTTGTTGTTGTTAAGCTAATCCGGTTGTTCAGTGATGACGCGACGAATCCTACTTCCGGGTCTAAAGTAGTCTGCGTTTAATATGGCTTTTGTGTTGTTAACATGTTTAATGTTTTGTATTTTCTTCTATTTAATCTCAAAAAGCTCCTAAAACAGTCAGTGATCACTGTTGACCTCCCTCGGCTTTTATTACCGCTAATCATTTATTTAAGCTCAGTTTTTAAAACCTTAGGATGTAACTACAGCCCAGCCCATGCAGCAGTATATGAATGACTAACCTCGTATTGTGGATGGATTATCTCAGTTGTTCTCTGGCTGAAGTTTGGTCCTTTTACAGCATCCTGCCATGCGATTACATTTGTTCCTGACCACCGAGAACACTCACGTTAACTTTTATCGAGTGGAAAAAAAGTTAGCTTGTTTATATTATGCTAACATAGCTGTGTCGCTAGCGGTCACGTAGCACATCATTATATACCAGCTAGCCCAACTTCAGTAACCCTACAAACGTCACTGCTGTTTAGTTTTCTGTCTTCATTTATGCTGGAAGTGATAACAGAGCTGTACGTTTTAATTTGTTTCCAAAACCCCGCAGTCAGGACATGCTATATTGTATTTAGATAGAAGCTAGCGAGCTAACTCCCTGCTAACTTCTAACTCCGTTAAATGTCATAAATTCCGTTTTCATGGATGCCTGGATGTTAAACTCAATTGTTACACCTGGTAGAGCAGAACGCTGATCATTTTATTAAAGATGAAAGACTTTAGACAGTTTTTCAACTCTCAGTAATGCCATAGTTATCGTTTGATATATGGACCTGCAGCGAAGTTTAGGTCCAGACACGGCTAGTGACGTCAGACTGAACAACCGGATAGGCAGAGTGTTAGAGACATAGCCCTAAAGAATGTAGCCTCATGGGCAGTGTAGTCCGTGCTGCAGGGAGAATGGACTGCCATACCCGTTATGTGTCGTGAGCACGAGGAGGGAGAAAAAGGAGAGTGGAAAAGTACGAGTTGTCATCGAGCAAAAACGGGAGCTGGAAGCATGTAAATATAATAATAACCACTGCAGCGGAGAAGAGTGCCTCATGAGCCCAATTGTAAGTAAGCTATTAAGACTCGACTGTACACCGTGTTCGTGTTTTCCTCCGAAACAATAAGTTCCGTTGCAGCAGCCTTTCAACGCCTCTCTCTGTCTCTCGCTAGCAAAGTTGACCCAGACAACAAAGGAAAGCTAGTTTTCGGCTACGAGCCCGACACGAACCCGACGTATTAGCCAGAGGTCCCTTTACTACGGTTCGGAGCCGCGGACCTTCAGTAACAGTAATAGTACATTCATGTAGTTGTAAAAAGCATGATAATATATTAAGTAATCCAAAGTATTCAGAATACATTACTCTTATTGAGTAACGTAACGGAATACGTTACAAAATACATTTTGGGGCATGTATTCTGTAATCTGTAGTGGAATACATTTTAAAAGTAACCTTCCCAACACTGCAGATAGCCTGATTACTATCACACTGAAGCACATATCTTAGTTTAGGCTTCGTGAGGTAACTGTATATATAAAAACAGACATTCTGAGTGTTAACAGTTAACTCATTCTGTCCTCATTCCCATGATATCCAATAAACACCAAGCTGAAAACAATTAAAAAAGCTTCATCTATAGTATAGGTCTTGATGATGTGCATTGCAGGCTTTTTTTCTTCTTCTTACAAATACCATACCATTCTTTGTGGGGTTTCTCAGCTGATACTTGATTTACCGTGGCATTTAAAAAGCCTAGTATTAGACTATACAAAGAGACCCAACTACACAGCAGTAAAGGTGTCACTAATTAGTTCAGGTCAAGCAACTAAATCAGCTTCTGAAGAAGAAATATTGCAGGCAGAGGAGAGAGGACACTTTCCTAATGAGGATTTACAATATGCGATTCTTCAGCACATACTGCACACTCATTAAAGAAGGCTTAAATCTGTAGTTCATTCATTTCCATTTGTGGCTCTTTCAGATCTTTTTTTAATTGACAAAAATCAAATGGAATTCATTTGAATTCCATTTGATTTTCTTAATACTTGAAATGAAAATTCAGGGCCTTGGATCTGTTACAGGATTTGACAGCAGCCAATTAAAAGAAACTTGAATGACATGAGCACATGCAGTGGGTTTTAACTTTAAATGTTGGTAATTTTGGTCAGCTTTAACAATGAAAATATAAGTAGGAATGAGCTGACAGACTCAAAGTCCACTGGTTTGCTGCCACCTAGATTTTCTGTTCATCTTTAATGTCTTATAAGTTGTCAAGGGATGTTATCTACTTGGTAGTGATCACAAGTGATCAGTATTACTTCACTCAAAAACTCAGTGGACTAGTCCCTCATTCGACTCATTGGACCAACACAATGTTCTGTGGGATAGGTCAAGGAGGTCATAGCAAAGAACATCAGTGATGTACACTGAGATTTACAGGTCAAGGATCTCTTGGGGACAACTCTCAGCAATTGTAGATTTCAGTTCAGAAATCAGTTCAAACAACTGTACAACAGCACAGTTTGCTGGGAGGTGTAGCCACTTTCCCAAGCTGTCACAGAAGAAATACGTTAGGATGGTTAGAAACAATCCAATAATGACTGTGTATGAGATATAACTGTCACTGCTTATTATCAAGTAAGACTTACATCATCAAGAACTGAGAAACTCCTGTTCAAGAATATAGTCTCTCAAAATTCAAGTGAAAGAAAAGAAAGGCTTCTGGAGGAATGCTGGATGGCCAGATGGGCTAAAGATTGAGTTGCTACAACAACAAGAGGTATGTTTGGGTGGTTAAAGGTTAGCTATTCAACTCTAAACAAACTGTTAAGCATCTGTGGTAGCATCTTGCTCTGGGGCCTTGTTTCTTTGCTGCAGTAGAACAGAGTGAACGGAGTGGATGCAATAACCTCCACTTCAGAGGCAGATTAATTTTCCAGCATTACCTTAAACTGTCAGTTCAAACTTGGACATAATTCGTTGTTTCAGCAAGGCAGTAACCCCAAACAGATATAAAAGCTTTTTCTAAGCTTTTAGAATGGCCTTTACAAAGTTTAGAACACAAACATATTGAAAATGCGTGGACTGTATTTAGAGGTTGGATCTGTGCAAACAAAGCATTATTCTGAACTGTATTAACTCACTTCTTCCCTAGAATAGCAGTCAAGCATTCAACCAAAATTATGCCAGAAGCTTGCTGAATGCTACTAAAAGTCTGTGGTCAAGGTGCAAATTGCTAGAGAACATTTAAATTAGCATTAAATGATTTGAGAAAAAAATAGCAGCAAATTATTATTAGTAGTAGTTATGCTGTGTGTTGTATAATCCTTCTGCACCAGAAGAAGAGCTGTTTAGAGAAATAACTGGAAGCCAAATATGCCTACGACTTTTTTTGTTACTGATCAGCGTGAGTTTGAACAAAACTGCACATTTGTGTTTGGATAAAGTTTTTATTTGACCATCGACTGCTTTTTACTTATCTTCAGTCCTTCAGTCCAAACCTCAACATTTTCAGATAAATGTATTTGTCATGGCAAGGAAGGCAAGCTAACCTGTGAACGCTCAAGCACTCTCCCTCTACACTTGTGTTATTTACAGAGAACAGACAAGAGCTCTGGTCAGTAACACAAAATGGACACTTGATTTTTTTTTTCTTGTACATATAGATATAATTACACATCACTTATTACATGTTCAAATGTTGTATTATCAAATCTTTATGGAAATCTGAGATGGTCAAGCAGAAAATGCTCTAAAAACTAATTTAAGTTAATACGACCCTGTTATAAAATCTAAAAAGTTTAAGAATATACAAGAAACCTTGTCTAACAGAGTTCAAGCCAGAGTAGATTATCTGCTTCCATTGCACCCTATCCCTGTAGAATCCTCCTCCATCACACCAACCCTTTGCATGTGCTCCTTCACTGTATCCACAATTCTTCTCTGTGGTCTTCCTCTGCTTAGTAGCTCTATATCAGGGGTCTCAAACTTGCGGCCTGGGGGCCACTTGCAGCCCACGTCACCCCTACTTGCGGCCCGTATATTGACGTGAAAAAATATAATGCAATTTGGCCCTTGAAGTTACTTTTTTTGTTGGGGAGGATTTGTTTGTTGATGAGTGCAATGTTAAAATAAATCCATTAAAAAGCATATTTAATATCAAGGTGATATGAGCAGAGAGTACAAACATGTTGAGGGAATGACTGTGTTAGTTCAGTGATTTGTAAAGAAAACTATTTTCATTTGAATGCAATTTTATTCCTTCTTACTTCTACAAAAACTTATGTGTACACGTGTGTCTGCATTTGTTTTTTTGTTAAATATGAACAAAATTGTAACAAAAGTGCTGCCATGTGTTTGGCCAGAAACAGAGTACCAATGTGTTACTGTGCATTTGGTAGTTCAATGAAAAGTTTCAGTTAGTGAAAAGTGAGAAAAAAAAACTGTGTTCACATTTGCAGTTTTGTGTTGTTATAGAATATATTTGAAAAAATAAACCACAAAATTTTTGGAAGTTTTTGTGGGTGTTTTCTTGTTTGTTCTTTTGTTTGTTTGTTTGGGGTTTTTTTTGTGCTACTTGAACACTAAAGTGGCCCTCACATGAGATGACAGTGCCACCTTACACTCTTGCTGCTATTCGTCTCTTAACAAATCACCCTGATATCTCCACACACCTGTACTCTCTTCTACACCTCTTTTGTACACTGGCTGATGTTTTCAATGCTTAACCCCAGGTACTTATTCACCTTCTATGCATCAGACTGCATTGAAGAATGAACGCAATCATACCAAATAGTGACTTTCAAGCTCAATAGAAATATGAAGAAACGAGGGCTGGATCAAAACAGTTGCACAGTACTGTACGTGTGTAAGTGCATGAATCTGCAACCAACCCACACAATCTTCTGTCATCTGAAGAAGAAATATAGACAAAAAAGGGTAGGAGAAATGCAGCTTTTTCAAAGTGATGCTACTGAGAGTTTTATTCAACTAGCTGTCTGTTTAACTTGCCTCCAAAATCCATTTTACAGCATTACACAGACTTATTACATTGAGCTGGTGGGCAAGATGCAGTTGTGAAGCTGTTTAGGGATCAACTGAAAACTTTTCAGGATGGAGTTACGAAAAATGAAGAATACTTCACATTCTTGTTCTCTCACGGCCAAGATGTCATAACATCAAAATGCCATTTGTGGAAGAAAAGCCCCAAATTTACTTGGTAGTGGTATAAAACGTTGATCACCAAAGATGTACTGCCATTATGGGAGATATTTCATGTCACAGTCAAAGGAATGTGAGAGTTTATTTATATCCATCAAGGAGTATGCTGGACTTCTAAAGTACAAAATCTGACTTTTTGTTATTGTTTTTCAATTTCAAATATTCTGGAATAGAGGGCAAAATGGTGTGCAGGTGGATTAAGTCTGTTCAGTTTATATACTTAAGGAGCTAACCAATCTTTTTATAAATCCACTCTCTTAACCTTTTGACCATCATGGATCCACACAAGCAACAGAGAGACAGGCTAAGCACAAGAAACAAGACATCCATAACAGTACACACGCGATAAGTGGCAGTCCATTTCCTTTCACATTAGGGCTCAGCCAAAGAGAATCTTTATTTTCCGGCTTCTCATCATACACAACAGCATATCTGTCTTTTATCTAACCCAGTGACTCAATTATGCATGTGAGCTAAGCACGCCTTTCTTACTGAAGTACCTGAGAGCATCACGACTGATATTTTGATGTGGCGCCAAAGATGTTTGTGTATAATGGCAAAGTGACATCCCTTGATTTATTTTTTTTCCTTGTTTGTGGAAAGTAAGCTTTTCCAACTGTCACCATGAAAATATATGTAGTCATCTGACGTTTTGGAAAGATTTAATCTTAAAATAGATCCAATATCCTTAAAAACCATGCACACTGAGACTGAAAAGACTGGATCTGAAAGATGAGTGCTTTCAAGAATATCTTAGAATTAATGATGATGTTAAAAGCCTTCAAAGCCTATTTTATGAATGAGTGTCTCAAGATAAACCCCAAAATTTTCTGAAGAAGGTTGAAGAATCTAATTGATTCGATCAGTAACAAGAATTTATTACAAGTAGCTTTGAGCCAGTGCAAGATATTTTCTTGCACCGAGTACATGTACTTGTAGTAAATTTAAATAAACTTCATTTTCAGTGCAGAGCTTTTCATAGTATTATTTTTGTGGTGACTTCATATCACAGAGGCAGTTGCTCCAGCCTGCTGTTGTTAATTTATTCACATCACCAATATGCTATTATTAACTGTCAGAACATCAGTTTTCTAAATCTATGGGCATCAAAAATACCTCTATGAAAGTTACCACTCTTTTGAACTTGCTTCAATGAGATTTTAGCGTATAGCTGTGGGGGTTTACTCCCTTAAGCAGCATGGCAATTGATGTTAGGAGATGAAGCCTGGTTCAGAGTTGTTGTCCCAGCTATCCAAGATATGCTGGAGTTCCACATAGGCACGTTTTGTTCATTCTTTCATGAATGGCTGTTATTGTGAGCTAAATTAACACTTAAACACATGTTGTTGTTGTTTATGCTTTGTTTAGTCTGTATTTTTAAAACACATCAGGCGGTAGAGCATTACGGAAGGTTAGTGGTTCAATCCCTGGCTCCTCTAGTCTGCATATCAAGAGTGTGAATGTGTATGAATGTAGTTAGGAAGCACTCAGTTTAGAGAAAGTGGCTGAATGTGTTGTGTTGTATAGAGCACTTTGATTAATCCAGGAAAGTAGAAAAGTGCTATATAAGAATCAGTCGATTCACTGTCTGAACAGAGTTTTGTCATGTTACTTTTGCTCTACTATGTTCCGGCACATGTTGGTATTACATGGCTTGATTAGGGTACACATTAGGCTGACATCTGGGGCCAGAGCTGAAACTGTTCTGGGCCAGCACAGGGCCAGCAGTGTGTCTGCAACTGGCCCGTGGCTGCACACAATTTATACATGGCCCACATACGGCAAAGAATGACGGACCTTTGGTGGCCCAGATCAGGTTTGCCAGAGGTAATCCACACACGGGCCCGCACAGGACCACCAATGTGTCTGCAACTGGCCTTGTGCTGGCCCATGTGTGGGCCACCTCTGGCAAACCAGATCTGGACCACCAAAGGGCCATCATTCTTTGCCGTATGTGGGCCATGTGTAAGCACATTGTGTGATCCGGACCATACCAATTTTGCTATGTGGGTAACTTAACATTGTAGTACTTGCCCCTTGATTGGGAATGTAGAGCAAAAGAGGGAATAAAGCCCAATCATCTGCCCAAGAATTATTTAGAGTCTAAGTGTTACTGAATTATCTACATACATTTTGTTTTATAAATATTTATTTTGTATTGAATTTTCATTAGTGTGTGTCTTCATACTGCCTTGATACTTACGTCTTCCCTGAAATTTGGCTCTTGCAGGTACTCGCCTGAGACAGATAAGATGTATTGCTGTGTGTTTCATTCAGTCCTCCCATATTTCACTAAATACCACAACCGGGTGTTTGAATTCTACTTTATCCTCATGGTACTTTATCAAACACTAGACATTGACATGTGTAAAGTTGGAAAAATGTTAGCATGCATTATTTTTTGCACGTTTTGTATTTTAACAAAGAAATTTACCTCGATTAGCAGCTTATAATATCACAAAAATAAATACCCAACAGACTCAGATAAACATCTGAGGACTTCACTTGGCTTTGTCTAATTATTCAGTGACTTCTTTGTTAGTGGGATTGTAGCATGAGATATTTTCCCTATTAACATACCCAGTGATTTGGGCAGGCAGCTGTACCGTAATTGTGGAGGATGTGCGGAAGAAAGTAATTAGATCATTGCAACGCCGTGTTTTGCCAGCAGCTGTCTGTTTTGCATCAATTTTCCTAAATGAGTTTGTCAGGGCCCTCCTTCTTCGTCCATTCAGAAACACTACTGCAATTTTATTATAATTACTTACCCAGCACTGAATTATGACACAATATTCATTCAGTAAAGTGTCATCAGTGCCCAAAGGGGCATTTTTTAAAAAACTCGAATAAATAAAATTGCATTCAAATTAGGAAGAGAAAGGATGGGTGATTATTTTAACTGATGGGGTGGTTTCTTTTTGTGCCCTTTGTGGCTTCAATTAACAAACTGCCACTTAATTATTTATGTGAAAAAAAGCTTACGTTACCCACAAAATTCCTCCAAAAACATCTAATGACTCTACTAGATGACTGTTGTTGTTTTCTGGGTGTTTGTGACACCTTACTGATCACATTTTCTCGTGTTGTGATTCTCTTCCATCAGCTGTATCTCATGTGTAATGTTGTCATTACAGGAAGGAGCCATATAAAATATTAAATTGTGCTAAAATGCTCTTTTGGGCCGATGCCATGGAATTATAGACTGTCATTTGTACTCCAGATATTATCTACTTCTGATCACGATGACTGTCTTCTCGTGAGAGAGGTAGGGAGGTGCTTCTAATGCGCACAGCTAATGGCTTTTCCTTTCATTACTGCCTTCCTTGGAGTGCACAGAAATGAATCTTGATATATTACAAAAACTAAATACCAGAGAGAGACCTCTAAAAACTTCCAGGGGTTCTGTTCTCTGAAATTAGAAGTCTGTGGTCTCCAGTGGCTTCAGTTGCTATTCTGTGTTTGTCACTTCCTGTATGTTTAATTAACCCCACCAACTCCTTCCTCAGCAGTCTTTGGCAGCAGAAGTGGAAACCCCTGGTAACAATACACAAAATAAATTATACAGTCACAATAAATATAATCTGTGTGTATTTCTCATTTACTTCTACAGGGTGGCAGCATTTTTCTTTACCCTTCTTCACTCTCCCATGTCATTATTTCTGCTAACAGCCAAAAATAGACAACAATTTGTGTTTTTATTCAGGGTGAATAAAATATCCATAATATACAAATAACAGGGCTTCATAAAATTCCTCACAATGGTTCTAAGATTCTTCCATTTTAGCAGGAGCTTTCTGGGAAACCTTGGGCAAGTCATCTAGTTTAATTTCTGCAAACTACAGTTTTCATTTGTTGTTTTTATTTATATATTTTTGTTGTTGTAATAGAATAACTCCTGTTCTGTTTGCCAGCAATTGTTTATGAATATCCAGGAAATGAAACAAGCTCATGAAAAGAAATGGTCATCAGAAGAGATGAGCAGGTTTTTTGGCAACTGCGTTCTCCGTTCCAAGTAGAATTTACCTTCAAACCAAGCCTGCTGAAACATTATGGGTCAGAAGAAACAAAAAGCCAATTCAAACCTTTGGGCAAAAGTAGCCTAGCTATTTCTATCTTCTTTATGTCAGGCTTCTGCTGAACTACTTGCTAACTCAATCCCACTAACTATTTAGTGGGATTGGCTGAGTTGTGTTAGTTATGGTTTTAACAATTTAACTATTCCTTCAACAAAAATCTTAATGAAACACAATACATCTATATTTCAAATAATTTAGTCCTAAATTTCTAGCAAACCTTTAGGGAACAGTCCATTTCATGTCTCAACATAAACAATGTCCATGCACCATGGTCCATAAGGAAATTATGTGAAAGAACCCTTACATCCACACCCTGTGGAATGAATTAGGACAGACTGTGAACCAGACATTATCAACCAACATCAGTGTCTGACCCACTCGGCTAATGGGTTTGAGCATGAATGGGAACAAATCCCTGCAGCCATGGTTTCAAAATCTTCGAGAAAGACTGAAATCAAAAGGACGGAAGGATGGATCAGATTGCCCGGCTATCATGTATGGGTGTCAAGAAACCATCAATACACAATCACTGGGCTTTGCTTTGTCAGTACTGAAAGATTATGAACCATGCATGGTGCACATAATCTGGCCTTAAGTGGCTAAATGCATTCTAGCTAAAATTCAGTTCTGTTCATTTATTCATCCCTGCTTATAGACCGTGTAAGCATGATTGGCATCCTGAGGGAAACTTTTATCTAATTATGTCTTAGCTTTGATCTGCAACCTTAATGCTACAAAAATAGATAAAGCACAACTCATTTCACTATCAAATGGTACTACTTAGCAGTTCTCATAATGCAAAACAAGACATGAATGATTATTAGACCTCTGATGCATTTTTCGTCTGTCTGCTTCAGTTGTTTAAAGGAAGCTAATACTTGCTCTGCCCTTGAATCTAATTGCTGTTTTTGGAAAATGAAGTTAATTTCATTGCAAATGCTCAGACAAAATTCTGTCTACAGTTTATTTCTGCCTGAGCAACTTAGTTTTGGCTTAGTTGGATTTGGATTCTGATTGTTTTAAAACACAAATATTAGATTTATGTATTTGCTAAACAATATTTTTAACATTTAGACATTTGAAGATTAGTGTGTTGTTACTTGGATTTCAAAATTCAATTCAATTCAATTTAAATTCAATTCAATTTTATTTATATAGCGCCAAATCACAACAAAAGTCACCTCAAGGCGTTTCATAGATACAGAGAAAAACCCAACAATCATATGACCCCCTATGAGCAAGCACTTTGGCGACAGTGGGAAGGAAAAACTCCCTTTTAACAGGAAGAAACCTCCGGCAGAACCAGGCTCAGAGAGGGGCGGGGCCATCTGCTGCAACCGGTTGGGGTGAGAGAAAGAAGACAGGATAAAGACATGCTGTGGAAGAGAGACAGAGGTTTAATAACAGATATGATTCAATGCAGAGAGGTCTATTAATACATAGTGAGTGAGAAAGGTGACTGGAAAGGAAAAACTCAATGCATCATGGGAATCCCCCGGCAGCCTACGTCTATTGCAGCATAACTAAGGGAGGATTCAGGGTCACCTGGTCCAGCCCTAACTATGTGCTTTAACAATTCAAAAGCCAGCAGTCATCTTCTTCATCTTCTCACCAATCATCTACTTTGCAAGTCTAGAATCTTGGTAAAGCTAAATCTTCAAATGCTTGCACAAAAATATGCAGCTCTCTCATCACAGTTTGAGACAAATGAGGTAAATTCTCTTGCTGTGTTTGCAGGAGTTTCATACTGTCCTGTTTCTCCATTCAGGCCATAAATAGGCAGAAACCTGTGACACATTTAATTAAATTCAAAAGCTCAAGCTGTCAGATGTTGTGTTAGGCTCTTCCTTATTTCAGTCTTAATGGATCTTTGAGGTCCATAATGCTTCTGTGCCAAATCCACTATGTCAGCTCTGGGGAGTGATGCTAAATAATGGGGCAATGTCAAATCTGTAATAAATCTACATTGCCAGATGAAGACGTCGAATTGTCTGAGGAAAACGAATGCATGTCCAAGTCATTAGTCAACCTCAAAAATTGAGGAAATGGCCATGTGCATCCACATTTTAAATTCAATTTAGAAAAAGCTGAGATTGTGTAACACATGATGGGTAATTTGCTAAACCACAAAGTAAACAATGCTCCGTCTGTCAGAGCAAATCTTCTGATGCAGTTTGACGGGGAGGAGAAAGCACAGTGGTTTTGTTAAATCCTTCATTTACTGGGAAGGTTAGAGGAGCATCAGTTGGCAGGTAGCATCTGTATAAAATAATACCGACTGTGCTCAGTCAGAATGCAAGCTGTGCACAAGTACAAGAGCTCCACGATGTGACAAAAAGCAGATGTGCTCCAGAAGTAGCGCAGCTACCAGATTAGTCTGCATTCTTCATCTTTGCTTTATCATACTGTTCTGCAATGATGGACAGGTAGATAAGAGATTAGCATTTGGCAACACTATCGGATTTCAGTGTGAGGACGGAAATCCAATTACCACTTCTATCATATCACGCAGGGGTGTGTGAGTGCAGGAAAAGCTACTCCAGAAAAGAGCAGTCCTGAAGGGAACAAACACTCAATTTACAGCAATGATATGCATTCATTATTCACAGTTAAATATCAATAAAAAACATTATAGAGGATCTTCAGCTTTGAGTGAAACAAGTGCACTAGCAGGAAGCTCAGGAAAGCCTTGATCCAATTGTTTGGACATTTAATTTGATCACTCAAATGTGGATCATGTAGCAAGGAAGGAATCCGTGGATGTGCACAGTGATTCTTAGTTGCATACCTCAGTTTCCTCCACTGAACAATCCCAAACACTGTTGCCTTGTTTGTTGCCATTATTTTAGTCATTATGTTTGAGCCCACTGGACAAACATTAGATTTTTACTTTTCTATATGATTCAGCCACTTAATGACATTACAAAAATAATTTACTAGTTTGTATCATATATAGTTTTAAGATTGTACTTTACATACAGCTGGTTTAACAAAATGACTAACAGTGATTGATTGTTACAAAAAAACATTAATTACCTCCTTTGGAACTAGACGCCACTTGTAGGAAGACATGGAAACTAAACGAATAATGTCACCACTGCTTCAATTAATTCCTTCTGTGCTAGGGCTCCAAATTTCAAATGTACATTATTTGCCATCATATATTTTCCATGCAGTAATGTGGTTTATTTGCCTGACCTCATTTGAGGCCCGTTTAATATCCAAAGATCCCAGCTGGAGAACGTTAATCACATCCTCAGTGCAAACACAGGAATGCCCAGCAGAAATGGATATATGTGTAGCTGTTACCCCATTCTTCTTCGAAATATACATGCAAGCCTTAGGGAATGCGTAAACAACTGAAATAAAACATCTGTGCTCATGTACAGATGTACGGTGGCACGGTGGTTAGCACTGTTGCCGCACAGCAAGAAGGTCCTGAGTTCAATTCCAACATCAGGCCGGGGTCTTTCTGTGTGGAGTTTGCATGTTCTCCCCGTGTTTGCGTGGGTTCCCTCTGGGAACCCTCCCACTGTCCAAAGACATGTAGCTTGTGGGGATAGGTTAATTGGATAATCCAAATTGTCACTAGGTGTGAATGTGCGAATGAATGTGAGTGCGAAGGGTTATCTGTCCCTGTGTGTTGGCCCTGCGACAGACTGGCCACCTGTCCAGGGTGTACCCCGCCTCTCACCCTATGACAGCTGGGATAGGCTCCAGCGACCCTGAAAAGGACAAGCGGAAGCGAATGGATGGATGGATGCTCATGTACAGTGAATGGTAGGCACATGTTTGTTTTTGTTATCTGAAAGTGATCTATTTTTTTTTCTGAACTACAAAAACATGCATCTTACTGATCTAATATCTAGATCTGGAGCTGGCTATGTTTTCTTTAACTAAATGTCAGACTGTTCCAGACGATTCCTGAAAAGAAATCTATTCAAGTACTACATAACACCAAAGCTGACATTTGCTCCAAAACAGTCAAACAGCCAAACCCAAAAACTGTGTCCTTGATCTTTTAACTGTACGGTAGCAGGCAAATCCAATCATTGTGTCTGCTTACTGGACCTCTGTATCCACAGCATGAATTAGCACTGTATCTTTTGAACCCTTCGGACAATATTGTTATGCCAGTTTATGAAAAGTTGAGTGCAAATCATTTAGACAGCGTCTTGGTCTAATCTGAAATTTCCACCCTAAAAGATGTTAAAAATATGCCATTGTTTCTGCTTGCAAATGATATGTGAAATTTTTGCTAAGTGAGAAACTCATAAATAGTTAAATGGGAACAAGTGTTTGGTAAACATAAAAAAAGACACAAAGTGGATGTTTTTACCCTCTTAAAATAAATTTTCTGGGACATTTTGAAAGCAGAGTCATGAACTACTGCTCAGAGTAACTATTGAGACAAAATCACATCAGACACAATTGTGTTATGTAAAATCTTAACTCAACAATACACACTGGAAAAAATTAAATGGTCTGAAATGGATTGATGAGTTGTCACACTGATCAGTTACCTAGCAACAGTGTTGGTACTGGCATTAACAGGTTTTACCAAACTACACCTCGTTTCAGCTAAACGTGACAGCGGTAGGTATACAACACTGGTTTCTGACTGGAAAAGAAAGTTATCCTATATAACTTATAAACTTAAAAAAGCCAATAAAACTGGCTAAACGTTGTAATGCACGAAAAGGAAACAAAACAATGGATTCTATAAAGAAATAAATATATTTTTAAGGTCGTTTTATAACATTTTTCCATCTCTCTTCTAATCCACTTTGTGTTCAGATGTGAGGCTGAGTTATCTCCCAGTTAATCTGATCAGGCATCAAAATGATGCATGATCATGCATACATCGATGAAAGCTAAATCTCATCCAAAACCTTCCCTCGAACTGATCCCAAACCCTTTCAGTCATAATCTGTCTATAAATGTTTAGACAATGTGACTCAGAGATTTTCTTAAACATTTCCCAAAATAATGCAGATTCACTATTTAACATTATGAGCTTTTAAGTGTTTTCAGGCAATGAGCAAGACTGACCTTCGTATCTCTTGTGCTCTGTGTTCTGCTTTTTATTCAGAGATGTGGTTGCATTAAAAAAGGACAAGGAGATCAAGACTCAGGCATGAATAAACATCATGGTCTGAAAGTATATAATGGTCAAAACAACAGAGGAGAAGACAGCGGTAAAGCAAAGTGATTAATGATTTCACTAACCATTTGCTCAACCTGTCTAGATTTCCAATTTCCTTCAGTAGCCTAGATACAGTAGAGAGCAAGTTCCACTGAAGGCAGCTGTTACGTGCCAAGAGATGTGGCTTTGCTTTTGTGTTCTATTTATCTTTCTTCCCCACAACACTAAAAAGGGTTGTGATCTGTGAATACTTGAACTGAACTCTGACCTGACTCTATATAGACTTCAAAATGTTGCAAGGCCCACAACAAAGCAAGGGTCTCCTTTTCAATGGTAGAATACCTGAAAAGGTATTCTACCATTCTCTCTGTATTCTACCATTCTCTCCTGCAGGCAAGCTTCCCAGGGAGCTCACTTGTCTTTGCCTTGGTGGCATCAGGCATTTTAGCCTGTTTCAAACCATTCATTCTAGAGGGAGTGGTTTCACTGACTGGGAATCCACAAGATCAACAACCAGTAAAAATACTGAGAGATACAGGGGCCTCTCAGTCCATCATTAGAGAAAATGTCTTACCCTTTTCAGAGGAGTCATTTTGCCAGTCTAGTGTCATTGTCCAGGGAGTAGAACTCGGATTTGTGTCTGCCCCTTTGCACACTATTCACATTCAGTCTTCCTTAGTCAGTGGGATTGTTAAAGTGGCCATTCGTTCTGCATTGCCTATCCCAGGTATTGACCTTATCCTAGGTAATGAGCTTGCTGGAGGCAAGGTCATGCCCGTTCCTGAAGTGTTAGACCGACCCAAGCTGAGCCTGGACTCTGACTCAGCTCAAGACCAGCCTGCCATTTTCCCAGCTTGTGTAGTTACGAGGGCCCAGACAAAAAAGTATGGTCCTGACTTGGCCGATTCCTTTATGAGGTCAGATCCCTTTGGTGACGTGATCACATTTACCTCTGGATCTAAGGTTCAGGCCAAAGTTCCACCTGCTGACAAAACACAACCAATCCTGGATTTTGCCAGTCTTCCGAGAGGAGTTCATTACTGCACAGAAAAATGATGTAACCCTATCCAAGTGTCATTCTTCTGTCTTCAGGATGCCAAGAAGAAAAAGCTGGCTTACTTCTCAGATGAAGGTCTTCTGATGCGCAGATGGACAAGTGAGGTCTCAGAAGACACAGACTGGTCTGCAGTTTATCAGGTGGTTGTAGCTATTGCCTATCGTACCCAGGTATTGTCCTTAGCACATGACCATCCATGGTCAGGACATTTGGGGGTTAACAAGACATACAGCAGAATTCTGAAACATTTCTTCTGGCCAGGACTGAAATCTGATGTTGTTCAATACTGCCATACTTGCCACGTATGCCAAATGACTGGCAAGCCAAACCAAATAATCCCACCAGCTCCTCTCTGTCCTATCCCAGTAGTAGAGGAGCCATTTCAAAAAGTGATTGTTGACTGTGTGGGGCCTCTACCTAAATCTAGAACTGGAAACCAGTTTCTGTTGACGGTCATGTATGTTTCAACTAGGTTTCCTGAGGCAATCCCACTACGGAGGATTACAGCTCAGATTGTTGTCAAAGCACAGAGGCTTCTGATTTCCATATCATTCAGTTATCTTTATTTGTTTCATTTAAATAACAAACCAAAAAGGTGTAGGTTGAAGCTAAAGCTTACATAAACATCTACCCCTGATACAACAATCAACATATAAGGGATATTAAATTAAGTACATCTTTAATCCTCAGAAATCATGACAAGAAAGAAATAATACACCATCCATGTTAAATCTCACTACAGACAAAACATCTTCACGCTAATCATTAGTGACAATACTGAATAGTTTTGTTGTGTTTCAGTGCGCTATACATTTTAATTATGTCACAACAATAGGTTTAAAGTTTAACCTGCCTAACAGATACCATAAAATAATAATACAGACATTTTCTTCCACTTGTACAATTCCAGGTCAAAGAGAGTTGGATCCTACCCCAACTGCCAAGGGGTGAGAGTTTTTTTGCTGGGTTATCACAGAGAGACACATCCATAGCCAATTTAGAATGACCGATTAACTAAACCCCACCAGCTTTAGGCTGTGGGAGGAAGCCAGAGTACTTGGACAAAACCCATGCAGACACAAGGAGAGTGTGCAAACAGAAAGGCTCCAACTGGTGGAATAGAACCCAGGACCTTGTTGGTGTGAGACAACAGTGCTAACCACTGCACTACTGTGTCGTCGTCAGGAAACCCCCCCACAAAAAAAAAATAAACATACAGAATTTTAAAATATTTTTGTGGATATTTGAGCAATATTTAATTGTTCAAATATTACATTCTGACAATATAATTAGGTTGGTGAAAAAACTGTGGGCCTATCAGCCTACAGTGTTACCGTGCAAGACTCTAATTGAATTTGTTTCTATGCTTAACAATCTTGGGATGTTAATATATATGCACTGTAATCAGTGGCATTGTGTCAAGAACTAAATGAAAGGATTGCAGCAGCCCACTTAGCCTTATTCCCTTTCATTGTCTGACCTGTCCTTCAGTGTTCAGTAATATATTCAGCCTCTTTCATGTCAATGCATATTGTCAAAGAGGACATGTAAGGGCTGAACAGCATGCTTTGCATTAAATATCATACAGTGCAGTTTTTAAGGGATAAGTACCATCCTGAAATAAGGGCTTTCCATGAAATACAAAGACGCTGCATGGCTACCTGATGCAGTCAGTTCCTGCAGTGGAAGAATACATGCTCTAGGCTATGTAGCCATATTAATTCATGATTAATTTATGAGAAAGCAGAAATGAAACGAGGGTGTTTGGAATGAAATATGACAACAACGTAAGATTACCAGACCTGAATTGAATGGAGACCCTAGCGTCCAGAAGCAAGTAAGGACAGTTATAACTAGGTCAGTGGTTGAGACAAAAAACATGTTAAACGAGTGGTAAAGCAGAGGGGAAAATGCTATTGCATAAACCCGACAGCATCACCTGCAGTTTAAGTGTCACAATATTTATATATACACACTAATATCCACTAGGTTGCAAAGCTTTGATATTATATGTATCTTATTTAATCAACAGAAATTTTGAGTTTTGCATTTGATTACTTTTTGGCTGGGAAGTGCGACTTTCTGAAGTCTCAACTGGAAGAGATTTGATATGATTTGTGAACTTTAAAGGAGGTGATAGGTGAGTACCGCCTTTAGCTATTGTCATCTTAGTATCCTCACATATTTCTGAAAAAGGCCAAACAGGAAACACCAGTTTGCTGCAGAGCCGCAGCCTCAAAAATATCCCATGGTGTTAGCAGTCTTTCAGTACTCCTTAAGCCAGAACATATGAACTGAATATTTTCAGTGAGCTCCAATGAACAAAACTACTGATTCTGAAAGTGACACTGATACTCTGAAATACTCACTTGGCTTGCAGCTTTGTTGCTTAATAGTCTTTATTTTTTTTGCATGCTTAAAAATAAGGAAAGCATCTCTGAAGGCCTTGAGAATAAGTCTATAATATTTTCTAAACCAATGACAACAGTTAACCTATCAAACCCCTGACTTTTACTGCTAAAACATAGCATGCAGTATTATTTTCAGAAACAAGTGATGATTTCTGTGTTTTTGTCCACATTCTGTGGACATTCAGGATCAAAGGTTTGATTAGTGGGATGATTTGTGGCACAATGTAACTGGTACATTTAATTCTGTTCAAATCAAAAACAGAGCAAGTGAAAGCATAAGAAGAGGAAGTAGGGATCACTGCACACTTAAATGGACCAATCAGGTGCTATCGGGCCAATTGTTCTCATTCGGAGGAGAAAGTAATTCAGTGCTGAAAAGACACTGATTGCAGTGCTCCAAAAGTCCAACTCTAAATCCATGGGAATGCCGTTAAGAATGCACTGTGTATATAAGAATATAAGAATGGACTGTGAATGGACTGCTAATACTGGCAGATTGCTCCACAGAGACCATTATCTACTCTGAAAAAGGAACAGAGGCCATTACTATTTGTTTTCCCAGCCTAATTCTTCTTTTTAAAAGGCCCCAAGCTTGGCATTGCCTCTGCAGTTTGTCTTCATTTAGAGGGGCACTTATGGAAAAGTATAAGTTAACTAAAAGTTTTAACAATGAGCTCTAAATGTCAAGCTTGAAATGCACAAGGTGTTCGATTTTTACATAAATGCATACAAAAATTTAGACAACAGGATTGGCTGCTTGTGTAAAAATCCATAAAACACTCCTTCTGGATGTAAGATAATGCAAACTGAAAATAATTTTTTTAAAGTTATTTAAAAAAAAAAAATTATGCTGAAGCAACCACAGTGAAATGGTTCTCTGAGAGGTAGGTGAGGGGTCAGATTACCTCGGTAAAATGCTACCATTTTCTTCTCCTCCCTCCCACTGAGAAAAGACGCTAAGACACGTGAGTCACTGTGCACTCACATATTCATTAATATTGCATACCCTTCCATTTGAACCAGCAGGCTGTGGAACAACACAGTCAGGCATGGCATATATAGTTGTTCATACATTAACCATATATACTGCTGTGGAAAAGCATTGGAGAACATCCCTTTGAAAACCGCTGTAATGATACTGACTCAGCTTTTACATTTGTTTGCTGTCACTCTACACATGCATGTGTTTTATCGGTGTGTGCGCTTGGCTATTCCATGGTTTGCTGTGGGGCAAGGAAAAGCACATTCATGCGGTATTCTGCATCGATTGATTTTTTTTTTTGTAATGGATTTCCAAATTAAGTACTTGCCTTGTAAATACGTAATGATTTGGGAAGTACTGGTATTGTATTATTTGAGTTTGAAAAGCATTACAGTCCATACATTTATTCTATATAATGGCAATAAATTCAGGCATAATCTGTATCTGAAACAGTCTCCTAAAGTTTTAATCAATATAAAAATATACACTGGAAAATGCCAAGCAATTCAGTACCAGTATCCCAATATTATACACATAAATTCAGAGAAATTCTGATATCCAGCTATTACACCGAATGGATTAGTAAGTGTCAAACTAACAATACATTATTGCCTTTATTATGTGTGGACATTCTGGCAAATTCAAAGCTATGGGCTTTTAAGAATAAAATAGTGGCCATTGTCATCCATATTGATTGCAGATCCTGAACCAGAATTACTGATACTTTTCTTATTTATATAACAAAGAAACTGAGAAACTGATGCTAAATATCTTCTAATGGATCTTTCCTGCTAGTGAAGAAGAGGTTATAAGCTCTGTTGCCATTTCCAAATAAAAGAATGGCGAGGAAAACATAAAAACAAAAACATTTCCTGGACATGATCATTATAACAGTGAGGATTGCTAACCAGATTTTTTTAAAAAGTGGTAAAATCTCACAGTCTATGGTTTTAATCTACATTATGCATTTTACAAACCTGCTTGCATCAGCTGTCTTCATGTCACGCATCATGCTAAATGTGTCTCAGATGGGACTGACACCTCCAAGCTGCACTCTGATTCTTAAAATAAGCATCCATTACGTTTTAAATTTCTGTTGGAAATAATTGGCTGCTGAGGAAGCCTCTTTCCCAACGTCATTTTTTGGAGGGGGGAACTGCAGTGTCCTGACGGTTCTGGCCAATCAACACTATCCAGGTTCAAGACTGGGTAGCCTACAAGTTATTAACCTGAATGATCAGGACTAAGTCGTCGGGGCACCCGGGAAGGGGAGGGGGGCTTCGAGATGGTCATAAATTTCTGATTTAACTCCACTGGCCGTCTGTGAGTCTGCACCGACGTCTCATCCTGCCTAAACTGAACTGCTAGCAGGCTGTGTGTCTCCTCAGATGCCGAGGGAGTAGCTCAGGAAGGAGGGTGGGTGAAAAAAAAGAAAAGACAAAAAAAAAAGGAAACAAGATTTCAGCACCGGAGCTGTCCGCGGCTGTCTTGGGGAAGACTCTATTCCTGCTAAAAGGGGGAAGAAGCTGTAAATTTTCTCTGTGTGACTGTGAGGGCAAGGGATAATAAACTGCTGTGCCATTCGTCTCCCTGCGGGGGTACCGACGAACGAGTAAAGGCTCACATACTTCATTCGGGCCAAGTCTTGCCATGCCCGACGGCCACGCTTGAGTCAGGAAGGATAAAGTCGCCAGAAAGTCGCGGTGAACAACAGCCTTTACCCTTTACGGTGAGTCAACGTATATAAGAGCCGTTGCTTTTCTGTACCACTTTGTAAAATGTTGCATGGGGGAAAAAAATGCCAGTCTTGATTCAGATTTAGCCGTGACTGAACTCGCTTAAGGTGGATTTGCGGGGAACCCTGAACACAGATGCGTGCATGGGAAGCATATTTAGGTCAGCATTCATATGGGTGTGGATGCGCGCCGCGGTTGGCATCAAACTAGAGAGTTCTCATTGCAAAGCCTGGTAGCTCCGTCTGCTCATTTCATAACAGTGCACCAAAATCAGCAGGAAACGAGGGTGAAAGCAGGGAAGTTCTTGGACTACAGCTGGTGCACGTAAAATATGTTTTTTTTTTATGATGGGAGATCTGCAACTAATGGCACAATTAAGTCATCTGGAACTCATGCCCCTCTCTGTAGCAGACACTCTTTAACTGTAGTTTGCCGTCTTCAATTGTTTTTCCCAGCACTGCTCCACTCAGGGGAGCATTGCTGTCCATTAAGTTCTCCATCAGTCTTTGTTTACAACCCATACGTCCGAAAACAAACAAGCCAGTTTCGGTGTTAACCCAGGAGGCAGTGCTGCACCTCGTTCTGTGGCAGATCTCTGCAGCCTGACCTGCTTCACTGCCGCCTGTTCTGTGCTTATTGTCAGAGCCTTTGAGAGCATCGCTGGCTCAGGCTCTCTGGCTGGCAGAGCCTGAATGCCAACATGATGTCTCCTGTGTAAGGATGCATTGAGATTTAAATTCCACCTCCATTCAGACACCTCTCTGTTTCTTTCTTTTTTTTTTTTTTGGCCGTTCACAAACTGAATTTCAAACCCCTATATGCATTTGCAGAGCCATAAGATGGAGAATGTTTTAGATGGAAGAGAGAACAGACAATGAAAAGCCAGAGGGAGAACTGTTTGGGGTTTTTTTTTGGTTTTTTTTTGGGGGGGGGGTTAAACACAGAGGGGCAGATTTCTGGATGAAGAACTGGATCAGGATAGGCCAAGAAAAAGCAACAAAAACAACTTTAAGCTCTTTGACTTGATTTAGGTTCCTTTCTATGTCCTGGTGCACGTACATCTGCGTATTTTAGATGAGTGTTAATGATTTCACTCACTAGCTCTTGCAGGGATCTGGGTGAACTCGTTAATGTAATTAGTTCCAGATCTTTGCTTCCCTGGTCTGTGGGTGAGGTATTCAGCTAAAAGCGGATTCATTCCCACGAAAAGGCATGCTTTGTGGTGCCTCCATTGAAAAACTCTAAGCCCCCCCTCAACTGAAACAAGGAATGAAAAGGAGGGCTGGTTGGGATTCTAATCAGCACATACCAGTGACATCCAACAGCTTTGGGAAGGGAATCCTAGCACAAGAGAAATGGCACATACAGTGTAGCATCCTTGTAATGCTTTTATGATGGAGAATGCACACACACGTAATAAGGAGAAATACAAATGTGGCTTGAAATTGTGTCTATTTGTATGATTTTGAGCTTTTAGAAGATGGTTAAATGCATAATGGAGAAAGAACATCAACATTTTTCTTTCTCTTCAGTTTTGCTATTTTCTTTAAAAGAACTGGATACACTAAATGTTCTAAGTTTGCACCATGCCTCAAATGAAACAGTCAAGAAAAAACAACAACTCTTTGGTTGCTCACAAGCTAACAAGATATGTTCACATTGGAGCCGTAATCTCTCTCTGCTTCCAAAGGATCCATCCAAAACAGCTGAAAGCTTTGATATAAATTATCGGATGTGATATTGTCTTAAAAAATGCTTTTATATATTAAACTGGGCAAATATAATTTGGTGAGTGCACCCATTATTATGAGTGGATTATATCCTAGCAAGTACCGCCCACCCCCCATCTATAAAAATCATCCTATATTTGTAGCCTTCTTAAGCGATTAGATGTCCTGCCAATGCGAATCAGTGCCCGTAAAAGATTACTCTTTAAAGATGAAGTTGCTTCAACTAAATTGCTGAACATCCCATACTGCCACATAGTACACCGATCTAACCTGAGCTTTCAGCATCTTCTTGGGATTCTTAGAAAATAAAATTAATCAAACCTCCTTGGAAGATGTGAATATAACGGTCCAACTTACTTCACCAGTATTAACTTAATGAATAATGAATAAAAAAAGACCAGTTGTGGTTTATCACAACTATTTTTCATCTTTATCTGTAGACTATTTTTCCTCAGTCTAATAAATGGCTGCTCAGTGAGCTCAATAACCTACACATGGTGTCACTTGTATAGCAGAAGACTTAATTCCATTACAGACTTTAATGTTGGCCTGTGCCTACAAGAGAAAATTGATTCTGCTTTAAATAAACATTTCACAAATTCTATAAACACAGTACCATCACGGATAAATGGTGTGGTGTTACTGCTGTCAGTGGATACTCTAGAAGAAGTTAGGATGTTTTGCCTGATGTGGCGTGGGAGTGTTAAATAAATGAATGAAGTGTGGACACTTACAAAAAAAAAACACTAAGAGGAGTAGAATAAAATCACAAGGATTTCAAGAGCACTTTGGCGCCACCTCCCACTGAAATTATCAATTTTTAATTAAATCAAGATGCTCCTGAGAGAATCATCATTTCAGGACTAGTCATAGTCATTTGCCAACATGAATCGGGAGCGGAAATGCAAAGTTGATTTTTCTAGGACTCAAATATACATAAAATAAACAAAACAGGGAAATAAAATTAACATATAGGTAAACTCCCCTAAACCTGGCTTTTGTATGGACAAAGGCAGGATATATCACATAAGACCTAAAAAAGACCGAACTGCTGATGTACTTCACTATCTTCAGAATATTCTCACACAGTACAAGATTTCCTCAGACATATATGTCAAGTTCTGCTCTAAGGAATGGCCCTGTTTTACGTCCCTTTGGTCCAGATCTTTTTTTTTTTATCCAGGGGCATTTAAATCATTCAGAAAGGTCCAGGAAGGAGAGCAGAGCAGCCGAGGCAGTGGCTCCTGCAGGAGTCTAGTGATCGTCAAGCCTGAGGGAGTTTTATCCTGCTCGCTTCTGCTTGTATTGGCCATCAGATGTAATATAGAGGGTGAATGTGGGTGACTGCTGAGCCTTAGTGGAATCACTTTTTAATACAGTTGGCACCTGAAGGGGGGTTAAAAAAAGTCAATAGGTAAAGTAATATAAGCAGTTGAGTGAGTAAAAAGGTTGTAAACAAGTTGGTGGAGCTCATCAACATTTTCTAAGCAGTTTTCTGTTTTCGGGCAACGACAAATGACAGCAAAGCAAATGTGTAGTCAAGTCAATTTGTGGTTAATTTACCTTCATTTTGTCTATTTTCAGCAGTGTCACTACAAAATTATAACTTTCCTTGTAGCCTGAAAAAAACCCCAGTCTGACTCGCATGGATCCTTTCAAAGATGATTTGATGTAGATATTTATAGGCAAGGTGTCAAAGATGAAAACCAACCCCCCCCCCCCACACACACACACACACACACCAAAAAAAAGAGATCATCTCTCTCGTGAGTATGACGCAGATGCAGGTGTTGAGCTTCACAAATGTAACCGACAGCCAGGCAGGAAGAGGGCTGATCGGTTTGACAGGCTTGTGGTCCGACGCTTTGGTTTTTTTTTAGACTTGCAAGGTGAGCGAGTGACAGGTTAGTCAGCTCTGTCTAATGCACTATGGTATCAAAGCCAAGCGCTGACCCATTTCTGTCAGAATCAACTTGCACATGGAGAAAAAAAAAGTATTTTTAAAATTCATAAGCTAACCTGAAAATGACAAGGTCTTCTGTCTGCACATGCGTTTGCTCATCAGGAGTGGCGTCAGCTCCAGCATTGTTTGGAGAATACAAATGCTGAAAACAAAGAACCTGACCTCTTCTTTCCTTCGGCAATATATAATTTGCATACAAGTGTAGAAAGCTATCATTACTTTCCTAAACCCTGGACTGGGTTGTGGAGTTTATTGATGAAGCTGGTAATGTTGTGATCCCTGTGTTTCTTTCTCTTTTGTTTCAAAGTACAGGTAGACCTTCACTTTGGCCGTTGTAGCATATTGAAATTATGCACGCTTTTTATAGATGGCATTGATTCGATAGAGTGCACAAAAACCTTGGGTTTCATATAAGCATTTAGCTTATTGTTATTATTACACCCCCCCCCCCCCCCCCCCCCCCCCTGCCACTTCTGTTTATGAAGCTTATTCACTTTGCTGGCCATTACACAACAATTTGTTTTCTGTTGATTATGCCATTAAAAGTGGCATGGCCTGTTATCTGCACTGCACAGTAGTTGAGGATCCAGCTGAGGATCCAGCTGTGCTAGCAGCATTTAACCAATGTATCAGTCATGGTATGGTTATTTTAAGCCTTGTCCTCAAGCATGCAAAAGCTATTAAACTTTTTTTTTCTTCCAGCAGCGTAAGCATGGTCTTTGCAGGCATCTCTAGCATCTAAAAGCTGTCACTGCCTTATGCTGATGCCAGAACCGCTCTGAGCCTGAGTGGAAAGGTCACTTCAGTGGATAATTAAGTCCTCATAATAGTCACGGTGCCTTCCTCTGTTATGATCACCACTTCTCCTCTAATTATATGTGTTCTTTATGAGCAAGTGTCTTCTTCAAAGGCTTTGATGCAGTCAGGCTGTTCAAAACATATCTAAGCTATTGTATTATAGCGTTCTTGTTTGAATATTTCTCTGATATTTCTTTTTTCAATTTTGAGGTAAACTGTAACAATTTAAGGATTGTGAGGGTTATGGTTAGGGTTAGCAAAAAACAAACAAAAAAACCCACAACTATGATAGAAATATTAAAAGGGTTTTCTAAGGTGGAAAAGTAGGTGTATTCAAAAAAGCAAAACTGAAACAGACATAATGAATAAATCATGACATGCATTATAAATCAAACAGGGCATATTTTCTTCCCACTATCTTAATTATTTTCTGACTTTTGAAGTTTGACTGATACTGCACTGTTCAAGTGCATCATGCTGTTGTATCCGCTCAGTCATGCCAAATGGAGAATGAATATTCAACATCTGCACAGTGCTAGCACACGGACTAAATATAACGGACTAATATATGCTCATATGTATTTTGTTCAAATAACAGATATAAATGTAAGATCGAACTGGTGTTTGATGTGATTGTTAAAATAATAAGTTTTAAATCCTTTACCACACCCACCATACATCCTATACCAATCAATCAGTTGGACACACCCAGGAGTCTATATAACTCCACCCTTTGGGCCTGCTAGGCCTTTCACTGCATGTCTACCAGAATGCGAACATAGGACCTCGTAAGTTAAGTAGACTCTGCTTAAACCTTTAATTACCTGATTGCCATGCAATGTAAATGGATAGTTCATCAGTTGAATGTTTATTTATTATATTATACTAAGTCCTTGTATTGTTGCCTTCCATAATGGAAAGACAAACTCCAAAATGGTGGATGCATTAGTCATGTGGTATTGTAATTTGGTTTGATCTTTATTTGTAATTGTCATTATTTTTATGTATAGAAAAAACTCCCAAATCATCCATCCATCCACCTAATCATCCCTTCATTGAGTCTTCCAATTCATCATCAATTGTTTAAATGTGCCACCACATCAGATGTTCTGTCAGCAACAACCACCACCTTTATTCTTGTTTCTTCAGTGATATTTTTCAGTATGTTGACAACTGTATTTATTATAAGTTATTTCATTTGATGTAATTGTTTCCCTAATCCTTGACAGCAAGCATGGAGTCTAGCACAAGTGCCATATTGGAGAGATAAGCAGTTAAGAAAAATGTCAACTACAACCATTTAAAAAAGAAACTGAATGCAGAACCTTTTTAGTCTAACCCCATCTGTAGTAAAAGACAACCCACTGAGCTTATTGTTATCCCTGCAGTTATGGTGCTGGCTATTCAGTATTCTGTATGCCAGCAGAGTATTTTAATGATTGTGTATTCTCAGCATGCTTCAGTCATTTATTGGGCTTGAGGAGGGCACTGTACCTAGAAAGACGGCTCTTCTAAATGAAGTGCTTGTCCTTGAGGAAGACAATGTGTCCCAAAATCTCCCACTGAACTTGGGAGTCAGTAGACATAAAACTCACATGTCTAATAAAATGAGGTTTTCCAAGCAGCAGAGAACAGTTTCCTGATTGCCTGCAATTTTTTTTTTTTTACTTTTAGTACTCCTGAGCACCAAGTCCATTTATTTTAGATTTTCATAAGCATGCTGAGATTCAAAATTATACATGATTTTTGGCATTATCCCAGTGAGAAATATTTCAGGTTATGCATGATTTTTGGCATTTTCCCAGTAAGCTTATATAGTATATGCTAAATAAACACTATTGTTCTGATGGGCCGCAGTTAATTAATCTCTGCAGGGATGCTATGCCTCAGATGAATTGACCTTTCACCACTATTTAGTGCATGCCATCCAAAACAAAATGGTGTGCTTCTGTTTGTTTGTTTTTCTTTGTACATTTGAAAACTTGATTTAAATGTATTCTAAATTGGTTTTCTATTTTGCTAAATGCATGGAACCATAAAGAGTGAAGCTATGCTGAAATGGGCACAAGCAAAATGAGTGTAGTTTCTGGAGTCTATGAAGCATGGGTCCCATAGCAGTCTGACGACATAAGGCCTGACAGGCTATTAGTTGTAACCTAGGAAGGGAGAGAGGGGAATGACTCCTATTTCACTTTCGATAAATGTGATTAAATTTCACACAAGCACTTAGTGTATGTGGAGCATGGTTGGATGGGATTGTATTTCAGAGCAAAAAACACATGTCCCAGAAGTACCTTGTAATCAACTTGAATCCACAATGCCGCCCCCCACAATAATGCAATTCAAGGTTGCTTCTCTTAAGTGTAAATGAGATCTCGGTCTGATTTTGCTGAACACTCTACCACATCTTACGGTTCATGATTTCACTAAATGTGTTTAGGGATTGAAAGTATTCAGTATTAAGTTTCCTGGAAATGGTGGAGTTGTAACTTGGTTCAGACTTGATCAAACTTCAGGATGTTGAGGTCAGTCCGAATGGAAATTGAGCTTTGAAGCCTTATTGCTACTACTGGAAAAAGCTGAGAACAAAAGCTACTGCAGAGAACTAGAAGGGATGCGCACTTAAAAATGCAACAAAAAAGAAAGTAAAACTGGAGAAGAAATGACAAAGTCCGAAGACACTGAAGACAGGCTGAAGAACAGGTTGGTAACAGGTGGTGGATTAACCAAGATTGTGGGAGAGGCACCAAAGCAAAGACAAAGAAAAATCAACAGACTCCAAATTAATGAACACGAATAACAGAACAGACAAAAACAAACTATACATGGGCAAAGACAGAAATGCAAACCCTCACAAACACGAGTCAAGTGAAGTCTGTTTAAAAAAAAAAAAAAAGCTGTCTTTCTCATTCTACTGCAGGAAAAAAAAAATACTGCTTTCTTCCAGTTTTCAGAAAAGTCAAAGCTGTTGCATTTTATTTAGGGTTGATCATAGCCTCTGTGTCATGAACTGGGAGACCTTTTTTGTATATTGGGTTTCAGGAAAAAAACTATAGTCTGAATAGGCAAAATCTCATTTAAAACCTGCCAAAGGGGTGAAGTAATTTTTTTTTCCCCCCGCTTTAGGAGCAATAAAGTTATCTTATTTTGAGTAATTTTATTTGGTGAAGAGGAGTGCTGTGCGATATCTACAGCTGGCTGAAGGCAGCAAGTTTTGGTTATTTCCTTATATATAAGAAAACTACAAATGAGTGAAGCAATTTATTGATTTATGTGCAAACATACATGGAAATGAAGTATATGAGGTAAAATTATATGCAATTCTAATAAGCTTGAAAGTCAAAATATGGTTGGAGCAGCTTTATTCTTCAACACAGCCTGAACTCGCAACCTTAATGTTCAGGAATAGTTTTTCAAGCTTCTTAAAAGGCATTCAAAGCGTTGAATGTTGGTTGGCCCAACATGTTTACAGATGCTTGTAGATATGTTTTTTTTTTCTTTTCTTTCGACCTCTTCTGTACATGTTGATGATGATTTGACAAACTTTTAGATTCCTCAATCCATAATACCCATTACCACTGATTATCCACTTCTTGTGTAATTCGGTATACCTCTGTCTTTTAACAGCCACCTTTCCTATGATACCAACCTGCCTGTGCCCAAATGATGCTCTGTTTTGTCTCCACTTGTCTAATTTTCTCAAATTTAGGATCAACGCCAGATCATGCTGAGGTGCCAAGTTTTTAGCTAATAGCTCTCAGAATTTACCTTTTAGCAAAAACATTATTTTTATATCTGTACATTACAGTTCCTTAATATCAAAGATATGTTCATTTCAAAAGTGTCAACTTGTATCATTTTTGACTTTTTTTTTTTTTTTTAATGAACATAGCTTTGATATGAGGAACTGTAATGTATAGATCTCTTCAGTGATATGAACTAGATGGCTTGTGAGTAAAAGCAGTGTAGATACATTTCGTTATGCATTGTCAAACATGTACCATCATTTCAAGGTGCAGAAGGACAGATTTGGATCCTTAAACTTTTTGAAATATGAGGTTAAGGCTTTTATTTTTTATTTTCCAGTGAATTGTGCTTTCTTCAGCTTTCTGTTTATCTGAATCATGTAAATAACACTGCACAAGGACTGAACTTTTTCTTACCGAATGATATAGAAATGTGGGAGCCAGAGCAGATGGTCAGGGTTTATTAGTAATAAGGAGAGGAGTTCAGGGAAATTGCTGCTGATTGAATTAGATTTGGAGCTAACAGGAAAAACTAAAGACATTCAGTAACGGCAAGATCTGATGTGCAGAGATATTTCCATGGGTTGATTTTTAACAAAATATGAAGTGAAATTTGGTGCCATCTGTGGGCTTGTAGCTGGTGCTATCAATCACTTGTCACTTACAAGTCAGTTTTGGGGGGGGGGGGGGG